>NW_025940969.1:77232-89399 GCF_000764305.2 Hyalella azteca
GTTTTTACAAATCGAATGGTATGTCTCTCATTGCCGTAGCTTGAAAACTGTTGGAGTTATAATTTTTTTAAGATGGCGTTTTTTGGATTTTTAAATTGTTCAGGGGAGCCAAATAAAGTAAAATTCATTGAAAACAGAAGAATATGCCCAAAAAGTCTTGATATTGTAGCCCAAGCTTTCCCATTGCCAATTCTTTACATTCAAGGTACTAGCACGCGTCTTTAGACCAATGTTCAATTTAACGTGAATAATAGGCTATTAATGGGACTTTTTATATATAAATATATATATAAAATATTCATTTTACATAACTTTACAACTGCATTACGCAAAAACTATTGCATGAACATCCATGGTAGTAGCTTTGTTAAACGCGTCTTGTTTGTAGCTTTCAAACGTATGCAAACACTTTGCAATTAACCTAAAGAATGACAGATAAATACCAGTTATTTGTAAATAATGATATAAAATGATCATTTTATAAAAGTTCAAGTCTGCATTACACAAAAAAGTATTGCATGTACATCTATGGTAGTAGCTTTGTTGAACGCGTCTCGTTTGTGGCTTTCAAACGAGTGCAAAAACTTTGTAATTAACGAGAGTAATGATCTATATACAGATTTAATTCAAATAAACCTTTGTACATATTGTTAAAAAATGTTTATATATATATTTTTAAAATTGTCTTACGCAAAATTATAGCACGCACAGACATGCGGTAAACTGCGTTAGACGCGCCTTTTCAGCAGCTACAAAATGAGCCAAGAAAACGGTAAAGCCAAAATTTCCGATTTTTAGGGTAGCCGGTCCCCTTAATAGTAATAATATTATTTAAAAACCAGCATGACACATACATTAATTAAATTACAGAATAAAACTGTACGAAAGATTTCGGTGTAATGTTGTCAACCTCAGCTTGTTACTTTGACTTCAGAATAAACTGTTCCAAATCCATTTTAAAGGCAAAATTTCGTGATCATATTCTTGCTCAATATTAATTTAACGTTTATCTTATAGTTTTTTTTTCTTGTGACAATTTACTTATGTACTGCCTTTACTTTAGAATGTAATATTTGTATTTTTTTTGTACTTGTTGCCACTAATATGTTTATACTCGTCGCCTATTACGCCTGCGAAGCTTTCTTATAGCTTGTATAGGCCTTTCACATGGAAGCATTTATTTCTAAATAGCATGTTTATTTTTCTCTTTCTATTGAGTCGTGCTGTGTTGCTTCTGTGTGTGAAAGAATAAAGAATAATAACTGCAGCAGAATTGGAAATATCGGCTGGGACTTAATGCCATTAGAAGAATGCAGTAATGAATCACTTTAACGTTGATTCGATAAAATTTGCACCAAATTTCAATTCCCACGTCTAGCAAAACTCCATTTTCAACAAATTTTGGAAAATATTTTACGACAAAAGAACTGACGATATAGGAATGTTCGAAAATAAAAACATATGTTAAAAATCTGTATGTTAAAAATACGTACATTTTTGGCATTATGTAAGGCTTAGCATAAAATAATTGTCCATAGAATTGTCCAGTTTAAATAATTCAATATGAAACCAGGCTGAAAATGTTCGATGGGATCACGAAAATTGGCGCTAATTTATTCAAATCGTTAGAAGCCAAAATGAAATCATGTTGATTTGACGTAATAAGTATTTCATTCAACATGAATGTATAATTTATCGACTATAATATAAAATGCGAATTCATATACATGACACACGTGCCGACAACATACATGGGAATTAATTATAGTTTCTATTTATAATTGTAAAGGAGTCTCTAGCAATGGTTTTATTATTGGTATATATATGATCTCAAGAGAGAAATGAGAGTAACAGAAATGAAGTATTTAGAAATAATAACAACTTCTTTTAATTTCCAGTTATGATCCAAATGAGTAGATGAGTTTTCTATTTAAAAACACAGTAGCTATTTATATAGGAACTTAACAACATTTTTGCTACGAGCCGAAAGTTATTTTTACAACATGTACTTCTGATCGGGTAACCAAAAAATTTTTCTTTAGTTTTTAAAAATGAGTGAATTAAAAATTTGAATTACTAATAATGAATTTGGGTTAAATTTTACGCAAACTTGGAAATTTTCAGCTTGAGTTCTTGAATATTTTATATATTGTGTGTTATAAAATTCCTTCTTCTATGGAGCTTCTTGAACATTTGAAAATGAAAAAAAAAATAACTAAAATGTGAAAAAATAACTATCACGTTTTTTCAAGAACATTTTATCAGTTTACTCGGTTATAAATTTTATTGTTTTCGTTGATTTAGGAACGAAATTTTTGACTACCATTATCTATTACCTGCAATTAAATTCATCATCGAATGACTAGTGTCAACATGTTAGTTATTACTTGCTAAGTTGTTACTTGTTACCAGTTACCACTTACAGGTATTTTTCCTCTTTCAGTTTGCTTACAGTTATTTTTACACAGTTATTTTGATGTTTCACCTTCCCTACATGGATGTCTACTTTTTTCTACCAATCTCAAAAATAATCCACATATATATGCAAAAAAGACTGATTTTTATATGTATATGTGGATAATTTCTTAGATTGGTAGATTAAAGTTCACATCCATGTAGGGAAGGTAAAACATAAAAATAACTGTAACTTTTATTTACTGTATCTAACCCTGGGGTAACCCATACTAGTTCGGTTATCTCCGTGACTGCCGACAATCTGTTTATCTATCAGACGGGGCAACATCATAAGTGTAAATGGGCCATTAAAACGCCCATTAGACCTCTAATGGATACGCCTGTGCTTCAGCACACATGTTCAGGGAGAGCCCGACGAGAAGGTGCGATGTTCTTCGTCGTATCGGACGCTTCCGCAGCGCGAGCATTTCCCCCAATTTGCTTGGATGAAAGACGGTCAACAGACGCGACGCAACACCAACGTCGTAGCTGCGTGGCTGGCAGTCTGTTGAGTGAGCACGTCAACAAACGATGAAATGACTATGCGGAATTTAAATTCCCCCGACATTAATTCGTCAACTGACTGATGAAGTATAGGAATATGTCAATGTTAAATGAAAGTTACTACTGCTTGCAAGATCCTCAGACTTGATTGTTTTTATCAGTCGATGTGAGTCTCATACAGGAGACTGTGGGCAAATGAAAATATTCAACGACCATATTCAATGCGAAATTATCAGTCTTGAATTACAATGATTATAAAAGCATTGATAATTTGATAATTAGCTAGGCAAAAGAATATTAAATTTCAGAGAATGATGCTCTACGGAAGGCTTTACTTTCGTTAATCGAATAATTCAAAAATTTCCTTTTTCCCATTTCAGTTTTATATTGTCTTACATTCTGAAGGCGTAAATTACTCACTTCAGAAATTTTAAAATTTGTACTCGTTTCATCAATAATAATTATTATCATACATCAGCATCTTACCCTGCAGTTGCTGTACACTATGAACTTGGAATCTCTTCTCTTCTCTTAATTGAGTTCCACAAAGATAGTAAGGAGATGCATTTCACAACAATTCCTCCAGTTCTTAGACAAACCATTAACACACCAATAACAACACCCATGGAGAATAATTCCCTCAAGTTTAGGGAACAAATTACTCCAGCCTGTTCCGCAAACCATAAATATCACAACAACATCAGCTGCATCGTTCCTTCATGTGTCCGCTCTATAGCAAGTTAACAATGGACTATACGATGATAACGTAAACAATGCCGGAAATATTGCCTCCAGCACTTCCCTACCATTTGGAAGAGCGAAACAATAATCAAACTGCCGTGACATAAAGTGAAAAAAAAAAGTTTGAATAACGCTGACCTTGATGCTGCTTTGGCCGGCATCATCAATCTAAGAGTAATAATTCAAATGTTTCCGCCTTTTACTATCAATGTAAACGAATTACCATCAACGTAAACCAGTTACCGACAATGTAAACGAGTTAAAGAAAAACTTTGCCCCAACCACGTGTGCCCTTGAATTATGTTTTATGAGGCCCAAAGAATTTCGAATTAATGTGAATATTGGACGAAATAATCATATTTATGATATGATGAAATGTTTAAAACTTCCTCAATTATCATAAGTCTGCTTAGGTTCTTCGCGAATTTAGGAAAAAAGTAGTCACCATATTCTCATTTAAAACGTAATGAAGACCAGCTCTATCTGCAGCTCAACAAATCTATAGATTACAAATACATCCAGAAGTGAAAGCTTACAATAAACGAAAGGGTTTAGAACTAAAGTAACGAAAAATCCACAACCGAACATGAGCTACACGTGACCTACGTATGTATATCGAAGATAAGAATCCACCGTGGATATTCGCTGGGCGATCGGTTCGTGGGTTTCTGAAAAAAAAAATATCAGCAGGTTTATTTAAAAGAAATGTAGATCCAAATTTGCATAAGAACATAAATATTTTGAAACTAAACATTTAATTAATTTATAAATACATAAAACATTGACAACTTACCAGTCAATAACTATTAAAAAACTTAAATAAGTTCTATCAGTCAATTAATTCCCCGATTTTACCTTCCGCTGCCAGCTCTTAAACGCAATACTTGCGTAATTAAGGTGAGATATTGCTGTTAATTTTCGTAATTTCATCAATCAGAATAACTAAGATCGGACACTAAAGAAATAAAAATGACCCTTTACGTTGGATATTAATGACTCTTTGGTTGCGTTTAAGTGACACATTGTATGACTTAAACGTATCGATGCCACGACAAGCAACTGCATGGTGCGGCAGCGCGGTGCTTGAACTGATTAGTTAGGATTATGATTTTATTTCGTGCAAATATAATATTTTATGTTGGATATTATCTTACAATAACGCAATTTATTTTATATTTTTAAAGAACAGTTTGGAGGTTCCTTTAATACTGTTCCAGAAAGCTTATGCAGTTTGGTATAATAAAGAAAGCAAACTAAGCTGATGATCAAGTTAATAATCATTCGTTAAAGCGTATATTTCGAAGCGCATCTAAATCTGTAGACAAATGCAACGCCTTAAGCGGCTGCTGTAGAGATATTCGTTGTTAGAGCATAGAAAGGATTTTATAATAAGGGTGCTACTTCTGAAAGTTAAATACTATCATAAAGTTTCATACAAGGCAAAGAAAACAACAAGAAAATTAAATTTGCCTTCATTACTAAGCGGCTTAACTGTCCTTCATCCTTAGAAAAAGCTTCCAATGCGAAATAGTGAACAAAAAATAGGCAATTGGCAGCCCTAATCTTGAAGAATATCACGCAATAAAATAAAAAAGATTTGTGCTTTTATTATCGGGAAGAACTTTTTCTTGAACTAATGTAGAGAAAGTATATACTTGCTTGGACGATTACTGAGATAGCGAGGATGATAAGACACGCGTCGTGGAGAGGGCAGGATATGGCCGAAGTTAGCCCATGAGGAGAAGATTGTCGCGCTGCTGCCGCAAGCTTCCCAACAACTAAAGTGTGAGGAATCTTGCTGCCGACAAAAAATTGTTTCATGAATAACTTCTTCTCGAAACTTGGCACCGAAGTGTTCCGCTCTGATGAATGCAAAATAAGTGCTGAACCCATTGCATAAATAATTTATTCACGCTCCTTCATGACGTTGCAGTCAGTATTTCATGAACTCATCGCACTGGAATAAACGTTGCATCTTATTCTATGATTATTCACTAAAGCCATAAGCACAATTGAAATTTACTCAGAACACTGAATGTCTGCAAGAAAATCTAATCAAAATGTAATTTAGGTCGTCAACGCTGATGCCAGTTTTGTTTGATTCTTATATAAGTCAATTACGCGATACTAATAAACTTTCGTGGTCTTCAGTCATCTGACATTCAGTTTCAAATCATCAGTAACACTGAAAAAATCATTGAATCGTTTTGATAGTGACGATTCAAGGTGAACAGGACAGCTACAGCACGCATAGCCATCAATGTTGCCTTCAGTCCGGCAATAAACGACAATCTTAGAGCCGTCAGCATTGCAGCGGCCGGTTGGTGTACATCTGTTACTGTTAATATTCGGTCAAATTCGTAATAAAAATTTTCTCATGTAAAATTTAGTTTTCGAGTTCCTAAATGGAACGGTTCATTTTCACCAAATGAATGAAGGAAATCTAGTTTTCAGGAGGCCCACTATAAACAGCTGTTGCTGCCGTGAAACGGCTCCGAAATGCTCGAAGAAATATCAAAGTGTTAGTTTTTATATTGCTGGTCGATATACGATAAGCTTACAACACGGGCAATCGTAAAATTAAAATGTATATCAATTGAATTTCGAATCTTGTTGTTATATGCCGTTGAGTATAACAACTTCCGCTTTGATGCAACATATTTCATATTTTTTAAACGCTAATTGCTCAGTATGACTAGGGTATGAAAAGCTGTATTAAAAATTCCATGAAATCGTAATTCCATCTCATAGTCACATAGCCTGAAAGGCGCTGTTATAATGTACGCAGATTCAAAGTTTAAATAATAATCATCGGACCTTCGACCAAATGATGGCTGGCTGTCGGCTTTCTCCATGAATTTTAATACGGAAGCCAAGCTCATTCTCGATTACATGAATTTTACGGAGCGAGCACAGAATTCATCATGAAAAAATCACCAATTTGCTGAGATTGAAACAATGGGAGTGAGGTCGACTCCGCGTTGATTGGCCTCGTTGAAAGGGATCTTAAATCCAAATCGAGCTCAGAGTAACGTGAGATTTGTTGAAAATTCTCTGGTTTGAAACAAAATACATAACTGAACACGCAATATTATACCAATAACATTGTAGCAGGCATTCGACATGGCCACCTATTGTTTCCTCGCCTATTTTGATGTTTTGAAGACACGTGTAAGTTACCAGGTAAAAAGTATTCGAACGCAAATGTACTAAATATCCAGAGCGTGCATATTCCATTTTAAGCTAGGATGACGACATTATGTATAAATTCGACTCGGAAACGTATATACTGTGGTAGAGAGATATTCCGATAAATGTATTGATTTTGTACTTTTATGATATTGAACTCGAGATAGGGGTCCAGAATGAATTTGCATATTAATATCAATTTTTGTTCATAACATTATATGAATATTCTATCTATGAAAAAAATTCTGCTCCAATAAACATTCTTAGATATGATATTTTCATGCATTAATTGGCTCAATAAAAACTCTATTTGTTTCAATTCCAATCTTTTGAAGTACTTACCTATGATTTAGCAATTCTAATTCAGCGCAATGATCCACGCATAAAGCAAATAAACAATTTAGTCTCAGCGCTCTTTCAAATTTCACATGTAGAAAGACACGCTAAACTGTACATTGTACAGTTCAGTGTGCAGTCGTTGTATATAGTGTGCAATACTTTACTTATTCTTCATCTACTGCTTTAATTTAGCCATCCTGGAGGCACCATGCTTTCGAGTACTCATGCTGCTATTCCATGTTAAGGCTCTGAAATTGCTCATTAATTAATGAGCGCAACGCGTCCCATGCTTTTGTAAATCGCTCATTTGGAGAAATTTTTTAACTGATTGACTCTATCTGTATACTAGTTATTAGGCAGCTCTAGATACTAAACTCTGCAGAAGTTTCAAAGATAAATGGCATTATTACCAATCAAAATTGTCTAAATTGAGGACTATACCCGAAATATATGATCAATGAAATGAGCATTCAATTATAATCTCGACCGCCTTGAACAATTGCACACTCGCATTTTTTCATGGTGTGGAGGAAAGCATTGTGGCGGATCAATGGATCAGTAGAAAAGAGTTAGAAATCAAGAGATCGCCTCTCATTGCTAAGCTATAACTTATCTCACCAGTCGTTCACATCCACTTTGTCCATCAGGGCTTTATATTGTGGCACATTTCCTGATATACCAATATAATAAATGATAAGTAATATGTTTTGCAAGGCAATTAATTGTTCATGATGAATAAGAACATCTTTATTCAGGGATAGAGATTTTTAAAAATGAGTTGGCGTGATAAGATATGGAAACAGAGTTTTAAATTTCTGTAACGTTATCTCCTATTGCTATTGTATATTGTCGAATTTCCACTCGAGCAACAATTCCCGGCTTTGTATATATTATGGCTGTCGCTTTGTGTTCGATGCAATCGCCGTCGTGAAGCTCGAGGTGTTGTCGGGTGCTACAATCCAATAATGATTGACAACATAGAGAAGTGGTGCCCAGGCAGGCCGTATGCTGCGCAATGACAATCTCTGCGAATGATTGTCAGGTGTTGGCTGTCAGCGCCTAGAAATTGAACAGATGAACATTCTGAAGTATTCAGATATTCTCAACGTCAATAGGATAGCCTGGTAAAGTATTCAAATATTCTGAACTTTACAGTATTGTAAATTATTCGAATATTCAGAACCTCACTTTATATATATATATAGTGCTGCCTGGTAACGAATTTAAATGTAATGAGCTTCAGTCGTGCAGCCGCGTGAAGAAGTATTTTATTTTAAACATAATTATTACAGCCTGGTAAAATTTTAACATAAAGCGATTGGAGCCTCAAAATAAGATATGCTGCCATGAAATACATTTTCAGTTAGGATTTCATTTCTTAATAATCATGTGCGAGCGTGCATATTCCATAATTAATTCGCAAAGTTTGTGAACCCTACTTCAGACTCTTTGCTGATCAGTTTTAACCTTTCCGAACTCTTAACCAAGCTGGAGAAATAAAGCGTAATAAAATTAATAAACCTAATTTTAACAATATCTAGGCAAGAAGACTTAATGGCCACTTCGACTTTCTCTTCCTGTTGCCTCAATAGCACCGGGGAATTTCTGACCTTTAGTTTTTGCCTTCATGAGGTAGGGGATCATTATTCTTAGTCAAAATTTGATGAAGCAGGATTTTACGTTGGGGGGAATGACTGGCGTTAATGCCTCGGGCTCCTCATCCTAGTAATTTACGGCCCAAGTTTTTGACTTCGAGTCGCGCTCAACCGAGCGCCAATGTCCTCATTATTTATTTATGGCGTGAATATAATTTCACGGTCAAGTCTATTGATTCAAGTTGCGACACAATTGTTCATACTCTGTTCGAAATGTCAACTGGCCATACATAATAAATGGTTAGGCAAAAATCATCTAGAAATACTTTTTAAATTTTAAACTTTTGCGGCAGTATTTTTCAAATGAAGCCAAATTTGAATTTCAAAATTTACAATTTTTAATTCGAAATTAAACAGATTAACTATAAAAATTTCTCATCATGTTGTTCAGCTAGTTTGAACCCAACGTTCAGCATTTTCATTTATATTAGCCTAAAAAAAACTCTAAGATGCCTTGTGCAACTAAAAATCGACAATCTTTTAATTGTGTCGTAGGGAATTCCCAAAAGAACAACGTGGTTCTCTGATAAGTCTAAAACTTGGCGAGAATATTTGTTAATCCTGCTTAATCTTATACACGCAAGTCCTGACTCACCATTTGTCTAAAAATTTATTGAAATGTTTTTTCTCCGTCTTGAACCCAGTACCAATTATTAATTCGTGAAACGCTATTTATTCTTCATAGCTCATTTTCCAACCAAGCCGGTGATCGGTATTGCGGCACTGTGAGGTTTCAAATCCATGCATTAAAATGCTCCAAGCGTGAATTCGGGGCCACACGTTCAGCTTCACAAAAATCAGCTCGTAACTTCCGTCCATAAGTAAACTTGAAATTATGAGATTATGAGATCTACCGACGAGTCGTTTCACACGCTTTTTTCCTACNTTGTTTCAATTATTATTTTGTTGCTCATTCATTCAGTTTTATTCATCCTCCTTGATGGCGCTTATTTATACAGCACAACAATACGTAAATATCTTGGGCCACTGATTTGCTTTATTTTTATATCATTTGTTTATCGAATGGGCCCCGACAACATGAATTGCTGAACTTCTTTCCATTCTAATTGTTATCATTTGTTCAGCTCTATTTTCCGTGCGAAAAATTGCTCTCATGCTTGTCTGTTCTCGAGAGGAAACTGCTCCTTTGCTCGTCCAGTGCAATGAATTAATCACTTATCGAGAGCAGCTCCATTGATAAACTTCGCGACGGAGAGCTTTATTGGATGGCCATAGCAATAAAAGACGCTGACTCGGCGGTGTCAACCGCCAGAGAGGATCAACTTCTGCACGAACAAGAGAAGCTCTCGCTGATAAGGTCCCAAGACTGACTTGTTCATTCCTGAACTTTGCTTCCTCGATCGAAGAATTATCGCCCAAGCAGAGAAATTACTCCTAAAATAAATTCATTTTCAACGCGCTTCAGCAGATATTTTGTTTTTTTTTTCTAAATATCTTTCTCTTCTTTTTTTTTTTTGCTGGAAATTGTAGGGTTCATAAAATTTCCAAGACAATATGAAATACATGATAAAATCTCGACGCTGTTTGAAACGTGCATAAATAATATTCACTTTCATTCCCGCGATTTATTTGAATTATTTTAATTAGATTCAAATGCGAAATGCATCGCCTCCTGACGCTCAGGCAACTTAAATTTACAACCCGGCACCTCTACAGATGAAAACTGTCCTACTATAGCTTACACATGGCGGTTAATTTAACTTTTTACTTTCAGTATATAGAGAAATGTCTGTCTTCACTCTTTAAGTAAGGCAGCTCATCACATCAAAGGACATGGGAGGCGCACTTAACGAAAACTGGGCTTCTGTTTCTTCTTATTAATGTAAATTTGAATGCTCATTTAATTCCATGTCCATATACCTGCCTGCATCATAGTGAGGCCAATTCTAGCGTTTCTTTTATTATAAAGTTTCCTGTTTTTACGAAAAATAAATCCTATCTTAAAATTTCGACTCAAATTTCCTAAAATCGGAATAAGAATTGTTATTTTTTATTTTTTAATTCAATGATACAGTGCATGTGCTGCAGTGGGTCCCACCTTCTACATATTATCTCAGAAAACCAAGAGCTTTTAAGAAAAAAATTCTCTAAAATTTACGAAGAAAAATTTCGTTCCCATGGAAATTCGTTTCCGAAGAAAACTAAAAAGTTTTGCAGCAGTTTCTTTCAGCTGTGAGTGAGACGATGAGATGCCGGACTCATTAGAGTCTCTCCTTCTCTCTTCGCTATTTCCGTAGGCGTAATGAGCAAAATAATACTTCTCGGGCATAAAAAGTTCATGTGGTCATTAAAATGCCCACGTAAACCCAAAAGAATCTCTCAGGCTCCCTGCCGTAAAGAAAGCGCCTTGCAAGCGCCCAGCTCGCGAGTCTTGTAGTTTGTTCCCAGGGCATTATTTGATATTTTCAAGCCTTAATTAAGAAACTCATCAGAAGAACGCATCTGGTGAGAAGAAACTTTTCAGAAGCTTTGAGAGTGAAGGCAACAAATGCTTGATTAATTTCATCTTTTTGGCATGGGGGTGCAGCGTGCTTGAGTGCAATCAATATTGCTTGCAAGTAAATTTAGCCGCAACATCCTACAACCGGAGTTTCATCAACTGCTCTTCGTTAAGCCAGGCCGCAGCTCTCGGACTAAGTTCAGTTTACATCATTAAATGTTCTATGCATGCTTAGCACGTGGCCATCCAACGTCTCAACGTTCCCCAAATGCTCCTGTAAAAATATAAAAAAAAATTTATGACACGAGAAAAGAATAGGCGAACGTATAAATTGAATCAATGAGCATTTAAATTCAGATGTGGAATTCTATTTTCATGGCGAGCTAATAAGTCTGAATCCAAGATTAAGGTTTGCATTCTCAATAACGCTTAATTTAAAAAATTGGCAGAAGGCCAGGAAATGATTGGGAGAATAAATAATTTAAAACTAAAAAATTAAAACTAAAATTTAATTTAAAACTACCCTACTATCCTATTTCGCGTATGTAGAACAACTTTCGCCGTGAGATAGAATCCTGGCCTTCATACAGGGAGAAGATTCCAGGCACGTATCCACGTCAATGGCTGTAAGAAACCGTCGGGCATCCCGTAGAAGCTTTTGCATCCACCTGGTGAAGTAGAGCAGCCGTCATGCATGCACGTTAAAGCTGGTCTGAGGCTGTAAAAATTAGAGAGGGTGAATAAGCCCTCTCATTCTTCAAGTGAAAATGAATAATTAAAGGAAACAGGAACAAATTAACCGGCCGGAATTTAGATTGTATTGA
>NW_025940970.1:0-21994 GCF_000764305.2 Hyalella azteca
CTTGTCACCCATAGAGAGATTGTGATGCATGCTTGTCACCCATAGAGAATATTGTCACTCTCTGGATGATTCTATTGCTTTGGGTTATGATGCCGCTGCAAAATGTCTAAATATGATGTATTTATATGATATAAATGCTACTATTGAAACTGAAAATTTTCAGAATACATATAGTCCCAAGAGTCTCGAAAAACCAAATAAAAAAAGCAAAACCTAAATTTTGGAATCACAGTAGAGTCTTACTTGACTTCTCTGTTGAAGTCTGCCTCGTTGACCATCACACAGTTGGTGAGGGCGAGGCCCTCATTGGGACACTTGGCCACCCTCATGTTACCGGGGGTTGTAAACACTATTTTATAGCAGAACCTTCATGTAGACATGTTATTCATTCTAATTTCACTTATTTTCATAGTTATTGAGACGGCAAATAGAACATTAATTTAACTTTGTGTTAGTTACTATGCTTTTCCATTCTTTTACTGTTTTACAGAATTGTATGCAAAGTTTTAGGAATTATTATAAAGTGAAGCCAAATGCCAGTAAATGAGCAGTAATTGAGCAAGGCACTGGGTACTTCTGCTGCAATACAACAGCAATCATAACCTGTCCATGTTCAAAACTCTCTATTTCCTATCTATTCATGTTTCTTCACAGTCCACGTAATAATCAATGTAACCCTTTGTTTCAAATTTCTTCAGTAAAAATCAGAAAACACCAACTTTAATTCCCCATTATTTCAAGTACCGGTAGTTGCAATAGGCAAGTACAAGCTGATGACTAGTTCATCACACCTGCATAAAAATAGGCAAACTGCAACAATGATCTAAAAAAGGCAAGCATAAATTATAATCATAACAGTAGGAAATGAATTTTTTCACCAAATGAAATTGCCGTCTGTGAATTGAAACCCAAAAAGAGTACAAGTGGATGATGCATTGCACTTTTTTCCTAATCACTGCAGCTAAGTCTAGGTCCATAAGCCTGCTTGCCACATCTATGAGAGCCTTAAATTTTCCAGTCTATCTGCATACCAATGAGCAACCTAGCATAGGTCTTTTCAAATGCATCGAAATCAACAAAATTATGTACCAAAAATCTCTCCAATTGTATGGCTAAGGCTCTAGCTAGAAAGAAAGGTCCCGGTAACTACAAGCTTCAATGATCATACAGTAAGGAGAATTAAAGCAATGTTAGTCATGTGTCATAGAAGGCAGATAGTCTACCAATACTGCACACTGGAACCACGAATCATTGATCATAATAAAATGAGCCATCATCAATGATTTATAGCTAAATGTTTAAAAAATTAGTTAAGTATTTACAGTTTAATGAATGACAAAATTAAAATGATGCAAATAAATTCAGCATATTGGCCCAAAAGACAGTACTCATTGACGCAAAGTAAAACAAAGAATTTCCATGCATATTTTCGAAACAAAGTGGAAGACTTGGACACTGCTGACCAAGATTAAACTCTTACACGCTTGGCAAGCTCAGCTACAGAGAATGCAATGATGCATCACTGCACTCTGTAGCAAAAATCTTATTCCTGCAATCATTCTAGATGTCAGGTTTAGGCTGAACTATTGAACACATTTCCAACTGCCCCAAGTTAGTGACCATCAAGAAACGAATTTATGACATTTTTGGCAATAGGGGCAGTAAAATAATTAGTTTATTATGAAATCAAAGAGACTAAAGGATTTCTAATATTTCCAACACTTATTAATGCTCATTACAAGCAAGTCGTATGGTTTCCAAGGCAACTTTACCACATCAACTGCATAAGCGAAATTGAATACAAATGTAAGAATATGAGCTAGGAATGTTGGGGTCCTCTTACAGTTCACTCAACCATTTAGCGGGCAAGTTGACTACCGGGTGACTACCAAACTATAATTCACATTGGTGACCAAGCGGGTGACCAAATTCAAGGTAAGAAATAATATTAAAAATATTCCAAGCTCTCACCCCCTAAAAGTTTTACTTTTGACCAAAACTTTAAGCAAACAAAATTTGAATGATATTTCAATATTTACTGGCTGCACAAGAACTTTATTTATCTATTTATAATGCCCAGTTGATATTTTTTATGACAATATTTTATCTTTATGTTGAATGATGCTAGAGTGTAAATTTTTACATATTTACATGAAATTAACAGTTTAATTACATATTCTTTGCTGACAATGTTTTGTTAAAATTTATTTCCTGCCAGACTATTTGTTTGACCAGAAATTATACCGTCACGTAGTGCAGCACAGGCTTCCACAAGACCGCAGGTGAGGCTACAATGCTTTGCTCCAATCTTGTTCATAATTTGTACTACAGGAATAAATGAAACAATATCATATTCCTTGTTTTATGTAAGGGTAGAGCATATCAGTGAAATTAATTATAGAATAACATTATATTAACACCTGACTTCAAAAAATTAAGAGACCATAGATGCCTTTATGCCAGTTTGAACATTCATTAAATGATCCCATGTTTGTTCCACACAGCTAACTGAAGATAGCTGCATAATGCAGAACTCAATTCCATCCACTAGTGCCATCACACACACTCGTGGCACTTGGCTGATTGGAGGCACATATGAAAGTATCACAAGGTTCAAGCTACCATCAAATTGACAGGTTCTGAGCAGATTTTTTACCTACACACACTAGACAAGAGAACTACTCAAGAAAGTGCTGCACCTACTGTTCAAGAATTAATAACTTTTTAGGCAAAAACCAGAATTCCCACTTGACAACTGTATCATAGCATCAACAAGATGAAAGAGCAGCAAAAGCAATGGCAGAGTCTCTAAAAAGCAGTCAGTAGACAGACAAAAACTAAACAGCTGGAAGAGAATAAATTTAGCTCATAACTTGATGACCGCTTTGCTGTTGTAAATTCAGATGCATTAATAAATTTAATCAAGATTCCAAATGACCAAAATTTCTCACTTGCAGAAAGAGAGAAAGGAAGGCTTTATGTTTGGGTGAAATTGATATGGTGCTTCATGGTATGGAAAAAAGATGATATGGAAAAGATGACAGAGACCAGGAAGCAGGAAAAAGAATGTGAAGATGAGTGGAAGTCACAAACAGCCGCACATGGAGTTATTGAGAAGGGTCTCATCTCTGACAGCACTAACAGCAGTACAGAAGATGAGCTCAACCCTGCCTTGGGAAGTCATACTATAGAGACAATAAAAATAAAGAGATCAGCCAACATCACCACCACTGATGTTGCTTCACTTGAGATGACTTCAAGGAATTACTGCAGTAGGCTCTGATATTTCTTGGTAATGAGCCAAATGATGTTCACATTAATGCTCCGGGTGCCCATCACAGAGCCTGCTGGTATGATAAATAATGGGATTCACAATTTCATCTCACTTCCCTTCGAAACTTTACTGTCTTTAACTATCAACTAATTATTCATTTAATAATGTAATTAAGATGGCAATGAATTTTGATTTTCTATTACCAACAATTTTCATCTGTGAATATTTTACATATTAAATTTTTCCATAAATACTCTAATCCCAGGTCCAGTTCTGCACAGCTGCTTGACTCTTAAAGGACAATGGAAAATTATGGCTGCTTGCTGACCCCATCAATATCTGGACGGCTGGTCTATGGCATGGCTGAGTCATGAGTCTTGTGATTATATGGCATGGCTGAGTCATGAGTCTTGTACTTGCAGAAGTAATTTGAAGAATAGGTACTAATTAACTTGAGACTAGTAAAGCAGGTAAGAAGGGTGTAACCAGTAAAAAATAATACAATAACACATCCTGTTGGTTCTTTATTTGTTTTAACAATATTTATAGTACATTTTAATAGCATTATTCTCTATGAAACAATATAAGTAACAACTTACAACATTCATATTAATAATAACTCAAGATCAATCATATTCAAGATTCCAATAGGTAATGTGATGCATGAGCCAACATCCAAAATGAAATGATAGTAAATTTTGTGATTTCAAAGCCAAAGCTCATATTTTGCAGGAGCATTACTGCAGGCACTGCTAATTATATTCAACAAAAAATGTTAGCATTAGGAAAGAACTTGTAGAAGTTGGACCAATGAAGTGCTTGCCATTTGCTAAGACAAGCCAGCACGTGGAGAAGAGTGGTTATCTATATTATATTATCTTATCTATCTACATTTAAGATGACATTCCCTCACATTCATTCACGTGACTGTTGAGTGTTACTCTATGTGGCATCTTCACAGATGTAAAAAAATACAATCTGCTGATAGCAATCAATGCAGCTGCATAACTGTCATAAAATGTAATACAATTATTGAGAAATACATATAGCATTGCTCAAGGAAGATCAGCAAAGCTACCGAGCAGTACAAACTGTCATTAGAGCTTCCTGGTCAAACATGTTGGGTTCATGGATACAATATAAGAAAATAAGCACAGCCTTAAAAGCTTTGAATAAACTTATCCTGTCAGGAAAATAATGAAAAGTAATATATAAAGTAAATTGACTTCTCCTTTCAATAGGTTTTAGTGAACTCCTCCACCCTTACACACATAGGTTGATGCCCAATCTGTTGTCAATAGAGATGACTAACACCAGCTCTCAGACCTTGAAGAGTTATTAGTACAAAAAATCTTATATAGCCCTCCATTGTTCAGTTAAGAAAAAATCGACTCCTAAAGTAAATGCTGTCTAAATCTTAGGATGTGGTGATTAATGTTACAATTCAAATATGCAAGCTAGAAATAAACATATAGAGAGATTTCACAAACCTACCTTATATACGAGCTCGTGAACGTTATTTTCAATCTAGCAAATTGAACTAAGTAGTCTCAAGATTGAAGCCACTATCACTGCCACTAACAAGCTCATCACTGGAAAGACCCTTTGGCCAACACTCATTTATCCACTCAAACTAAAATACCTAATAATTGGTCAACTATATGAGCAATAAAATTCATATGCATAACTAACAGCATTACCAATCAGATGAAGTTTATATGCAGTCGGAGCCCCAAATGAGAAGACAGGCCAGATTACACAGCATCAAAACCTCGTTGAATCCTTGACATGGAAGGTGCATGGTTAGGGAGTCTCATTCAAATTTGATTGTGGCATAATAACCAAACACAATATATACTACTTCCACAAAACAACTGCCATAAATCTGCACACATTTCATCTGACATTTACCCGCTGCAACCTATACAAACAACCGAATTTTATCACCAAACACCCTCAACAAAATTTAGTTTGGATTGTCAGCAAACATAGTAGCACTACTTGTACTAATGGATTTTTCATAATCCAGAACATGATTGGATTTCAGGTGCCTTGTTAGAGACCATTTCTTACCAGCAACATAATCACTAAACTCACATGGAAATCCTTTCCCTAATCCAGGTTTAGAAAACATGTGGCTACCAAAAGCATCTTTACTACAGTTGACATAATCACACTGCTTGCATTGAAAACCTTTACCCAACCCGTGCTTAGAAAACACGTGCTCATTTAAATGACATTCATCACGTTTAGAATAATCACATAACTTGCATTTCGAGACTCCCAAACCATGCTTTGAAGAATGGTGCTTGCTGAGAAGAACTTTTCAATTAGTAGCATAATCACGCAACTTGCATTTGAATCTTGCCCCCTAAACCATGTTTAGAAAACATGTGTTTTTTGAGACGTTCTTGTCTGCCAGTTTCATAATCACACAACTTGCATTTGAATCCTTCCCCCAAGCTATGTTTAGAAAAAATGTGTTTTTTGAGATGTTCTTGTCTGCCAGTTTCATAATCACACAACTTGCATTTGAATCCTTCCCCCAAGCCATGTTTANTTTGAGATGTTCTTGTCTGCCAGTTTCATAATCACACAACTTGCATTTGAATCCTTCTCCTAAACCATGTTTAGAAAACAAGTGTTTTTTGAGAAGTTCTTGCAGGCCAGTTTCATAATCACACAACTTGCATTTGAATCCTTCCCCCAAACCATGTTTAGAAAACAAATGCCTTTGGAGATATTTTTTTACAGATGCAACATAGTCGCATAATCCACATTTTAATTTAGTTTCAAAATTATGTTCATCGATTTGATGGGCATTTGAAAGAACTTTGGAATGTAATGAATCAGTGGATGAGGAAACTTTGTGCAATTTCTTTGTTAATCTTGCATGGTCATTGTTGGTCAAGTTGTGTTCCAAAGACTTGAACTCAGATGCAGGCTGATCAAAAAGAACTTCTTGGACTGCACCTGCACTATTGGGTCCCAAATAAATGTTTTTCTCAGAAGCAGACATCTCTTTTCCCTTGGTTTCAGGATAAACACTCATCCATTCATCCTGCCCAATGTTGCCCTGGGCATTGCATGGGCTATCCTGAGGAAAGAAGACATATTCTTGCATGTAATTTCCCATATAAGGCAATGAAAATAAAATTGATGCAGTGTTCAAATAAATTCTAGAATTATATAATCATTATTATCTTTTGCATGCAAGCTTTTGTGTGGGCTAAATTCATGGAAAGCAGGAATTAAATTAACTTATATTAATACAATCAATAAAATTAAATATATACCAAATGAATGGAAAATCATTTTGGCAATTGAAATAGGAAGGTCATCTGAGCATGGAACTTCTATCAATACAAGCACATTAAAAAGCCTCATTTTGTTTCAGATGTTCATTCTGGGTGTGTGATCCAAGGATTATATATAGATTTTTTGTAAAAAACACAGACAAAATGCACTAGACAATATTTTCAAATAAATGTGCATTCATGTAAATTTTCAATAGAAATTCAACCCCAATATCAGAACCCAGAAGAACAAAACAGAAAGAAATAAGATACAGGGTGAAGGGAACGTCATTGCAACACGCATAGCAGGGTAGATTTATTGCTGCAGAAGTCTTGATCGTTTCTAGCCTGTGATAGAATATTTGTGAAAGACTTAAGATTCAACAGGCAGATATTCTATCAGAAAATGAGTCAAGAACCTTGGATGGGAGAACATAAAAATTAAAAATATAAATTGATCTACAAATGAGAAATGTATCAAAAATAGGAGCTGAAGAGAGACGAGATGTTCACAGTATAGCCAATGCAGACAGATCAACATTTCAATTCCTCAGAAGTTCATTTTTAGTCAGAAACCAGCTCTACTAACCTGCATATGAGGCACGGCAGCAGTGTACTGTGAGGTGCTGGTGCAGGCCTCATGAGCCTCAACTTGAAACTCTTTCTTGCATGGCTTGCAAGATGAGGGAAGTGGAGTTTGCTGGTCAATACATCATGAGCAGGAACATTAGTTACCATGCATGGATTCGGTCTAACTCAAATAGGATTATACCAAAGATAATATATAAAAATATTCAATTCAAGAAGACAGAATAACACAATGTGAATCAAATACCTCAATTTAATTACATTTAAAAGCAATTCATGAATTAAGTTACGTAGGTTAAAAAATTCCTTATAAGATTGTTCATAAGCTTTTTTGCTCTGTAAGCTTTTGCTTACTCTAAAAATATGATACATCTAAATTCTGATCAAGTTAATAATTTAGCACATTCATGCAGGATTGAGTTAAAGTACAAGCCAACGGATCATGTTAAAAATATCACCTCATATTCTTCACTGCAAAGTGGTTCTTCCTTCACAGTTATGTCCTCTCCTTCATCTTCAGGCTCCTCTTTGATGTAAACTGTCATGTCAGAGGGTGGAGATGAGCTGCTGCCCTCCATTACTGTATGTAATATACAGCAATTATTATTAGCATGATGATACTTGCAGCTAAGAATATCAACATAATACTGGGCTCAAGCCATCTTTAGTGCCTCCTCAACTCATTAGCAGGCAAGTTACTCTTATATGCTCACTTGAACTTGCCTCCCAAAAGGTCCCACTGCAGCCTCCAGTTTGTGGCAATGTCAGGCTGAATCAATGTTGAAACAATGCACTTTGTGACATTAACATCCAATTGATTATTAGTTCAGAATAAAAAGTAAATCAACATCATTTTTTCAATGTTGCATAAATTCGGTGCCTGAATACTGTGACATTCATGATGCAACATGTTAACCTGACACATAACTTTTATAAGTGCGCTTTTAATGCTGGAATTCAACTAGATTTCAACATTGAAACAACATCGAAATGTACAACGTTGAAAAAATTATGTTGATCAACTTTTTATTCTGGATTAACATTTGACGTTATTTCAACATTCAGAGTATGCTGATTCAACATTGATTCAACCTGACATTGCCTGATGGGACATCACCAATTATCTGCCCAACATTCCACTCCATTCATAGCATCACCCCTACCATGCCCAAGATTTAAAATATGTGCATTTAAATTAGCATTTAGACTTGGACAATGAGATTGATGATTTTTTAACATTTTCAAAAGATGGAAATAGTATTCATATTTTCATGCTTGCCCACAAAAAAGTTAATGATATGAATGTAATTATCCTTATAATGTGTAGGAAAAACATTTGACAGTTGCAAGTTGTCATCACCAACTTTCTTTCCAAACTGCCAAAGGATTTGGTTCAACAATGATATGATCAATAAAATCATGAATGTCAATGAAGTACAACATCTTCCAAATTCACAAATAAAATAGACTTGCAAGCACTAGTTGTGAAGCATACCTTCAGGCTCGAGTTTGCACACGTCAGTTGCTGCTTGAATGAGGCTCTGCTCAGGGCAGCAGCCACTCCTGACTGCAGCATCTGAGAGCTGGTGCAGAACAACTCTGCACTCTTTTATACTGTACGCCATGAGATTAATGTGGGGTATATAAGTTTAAGGTTTCCTGAGACACCCTGGAAGTAATAAAATATCCAGCGATAACCAACTTAAACCAAGTAGGAAGAGTATCTGTAAGCAATGCAAAATTAAATAAGTTGCAGTGAATAAATTGTTTCCTAAAATTCAACTGTCAATGACATATAACTTGCCATTAAGCTAATGCTGTAACATGGTGGAAATTGAGGTTTGGAGGTACCTTTAGGTCTTACTAGATCTGTCATAGGTCATACCAATAATTGTGTATGACAACCAGCACTGCTTTACACACTAGTATTGTATTTGTAATTTTGTTACATATAGTATGACACCAGCACTTCCATTCTTGCACAGAGGTAAGCACAACTCAAAACAATGAGTTTTTCACTAAATTGCTAGTGGTGTCATTTTACTCCCAAACAAATTAGTGTTCCACAAGTAGGACGATTTAGTTCTCAGCTATGCTCAGCCAAACCTGAACAACAAGAACATGGATATTCCTTGTAAGCCAGCAATTCATGTCTGGAAATTTAATCCTGATGGGATGCAAATCGGAAATCAATTGTTTTAAATTAATTTTCAGATCAAAAAACAATAAAGTTTACAAACTATAATTTACTTTCTGTTGACTACTGATGTACTTTTATTCCAGATTGCCAGAGCTGGAAGTTGAAACGAATAAGTTTAGGCCTGCCGTCTGGTGTCTGCCTATACACTGGAATGATTCTAAACAGTAAACAATTCATCTTTGTTTTTATAATATTCCAACAAATGAGCTAGATAATGATGATGTTTTTCCCTGAAGAACTACAAGTACAATTTGCTAAAAACTTATAAATTCCAAGAAAATTTGCCTTCATATTTGTCTTATGCAAATGTAATTAATTCCTTTATGTAGAACTATTATGATTGGAAGAGCAATTTTGCTAAAATGTAAATACTAGAACCAACTTAAACCAAGTAGGAAGAGTATCTGTAAGCAATGCAAAATTAAATAAGTTGCAGTGAATAAATTGTTTCCTAAAATTCAACTGTCAATGACATATAACTTGCCATTAAGCTAATGCTGTAACATGGTGGAAATTGAGGTTTGGAGGTACCTTTAGGTCTTACTAGATCTGTCATAGGTCATACCAATAATTGTGTATGACAAACAGCACTGCTTTACACACTAGTATTGCATTTGTAATTTTGTTACATATAGTATGACACCAGCACTTTCATTCTTGCACAGAGGTAAGCACAACTCAAAGTAATGAGTTCTTCACTAAATTGCTAGTTGTGTCATTTTACTCCCAAACAAATTATGTTCCACAAGTAGGACGATTTAGTTCTCAGCTAAGCTCAGCCAAACCTGAACAACAAAAACATAGATATTCCTTGTAAGCCAGCAATTCATGTCTGGAAATTTAATCCTGATGGAATGCAAATCAGAAATCAATTGTTTTAAATTATTTTTCAGATCACAAAACAATAAAGTTTACAAACTATAATTTATTTTCTGTTGACTACTAATGTACTTTTATTCCAGATTGCCAGAGCTGGAAGTTGGAACAAATAAGTTCATGCCTGCCATCTGGTGTCTGCCAATACACTTGAATGATTCTAAACAGTAAACAATTCATCTTTGTTTTTATAATATTCCAATAAATGAGCTAGATATGATGATGTTTTTCCTTGAAGAACTACAAGTACAATTTGCTAAAAACTTATAAATTCCAAGAAAATTTGCCTTCATATTTGTCTTATGCGAATGTAATTAATTCCTATATGTAGAACTATTATAATTGGAAGAGTAATTTTGCTAAAATGTAAATACTAGCTTCTGACCTTCAACAGCTGGGCCTTGAGTAGAAAATTCTTTATAAGGCTGCTATGATGAACATACCATAAAAAAGTTTGGTGCGTAGTGAAAATTTTTTGCCATTAATTTCATTGATTGAACAAATAGATGAATAATTGGTACCTAATGGAAAATATTTTGTGGGAACAGACTGTGTTAGTACCACAATCACAAGTAAAAATTTGGTGTCATGACTCATAATGAATGATAACTTGTCATGATGATGATGTTTGAATGATGGCATTCAGATGAATGATAAATTGTCATGATGATGATGTCTCTTTTCAGGTGTCATAAACTACCCCAATCAGGGGTATTTAGGCATTGTCACACCTGGACATGGCAATTTTAAAGTTTCTTTTCAAGTTTTCTTAGTCATCTCTGATTTCTATCATTTCAAGTGCAGTCAACTTACCAGGGCTTTAGCTTCACAAAGTCCCCATTTGGCCGGTACTTGTGATAAAGGTGATTACGGTCTTGATCACAAGGTGCTGTTCCTGTTTTGTAAGGTCGCTCCCTCCCAGCAAGGTTTGCACCGTCAGAGTCTGCATGCCAATATTCCATTAAGTCCTTCTCATAAGTTGACGAGCATTATTATATTGGGTGCATTCAAGTAGAAAGTGGTCAATGGTTTCATCAACATTGCAAGTGTTGCACAGTCGAGAGTCAATAATTGAAAATCGGTGCAGGTAGGCATTTACCCCAGAACATCCAAAATGAAGGAGGGCCAACACACTGGATGCTATACAAGTTTACTAGATTTTGCATGCAGCCATGGCACCAGCTATCCACCAACTCATTCCCATGTATCCCAGCACGGGCTTTTAGCCTTTTACCCATTGTAATACCAGTTGTCTTCCATGGTTGAGGGTCCAAATAAGTCTATGGATTAGCAGGACCAGTAACAGTAAAAAGCACTTCATAATACCACTACGTGGTGAGCACAGAAGCAAGCATGGAAAACATCTACATTAAGGGCCACAACTAAAGCTTTCCCGCCATTTCCAGAACTTTCAGATTTCCACCAGCTGAATTACTTCCTATCTAATTGTTAACGATATTGCATGATCAGGCCGCAAGATTCCGAATGTATTAAAAATTTGTCACATTGGAGCTACCGGATTTCAGAAACAAGTAGGAAAATTCCAGTACTGTGCAGAAGGAGCAGCGCCAATCGAGGGTCAGTACATGTTACCCAGTTAGGGTTGTTAGACTGCTGAGTGATGACAATTGACATGACAAGTGAACGATACAGGGCTGTCAGCTTTGTCATTAGAACATTACAATTGGAGTGGAGGCACCAAGTACGGAGCTGGAAAAGTCATATTTTTCTGAGATATCGCAGCTCTAATATCATATAATTTCAGTGGGGATGAAATCTTGTGACTCAAATGTCATAAAATTTTGTTTGGTTGAAAAAATCACGGATCACACTTAGCAAACATGTCATTTCATAAAATTTTCAACTTCTGCAATCCGCATTGTTTTACAGTTCTCACCAAAATATCCTGCAGAATGTAATCATTGTAATGTAAACAAGTCAACCTAAATGTTTCATTGAAGATGGTGCATAGTTGCGGTCACATCAAAGCAGTCAGACTGCATTAACACGTGTTCAGCTGACAGTAAAGACAAATGTTATTGTTGCCGTTTGACTGTTTTAGGGTAAAATTAGAGATTTGGGATAACACGTGCATGGACTTTGTAAATAAATTCGCACCTCATATATGGCTTTTCATGGCCAAGATATGGAAATCACAGTAAAAAAAATGGAATCATGGCTGGCAAATCCATTGAACCATGGCTCAAAAAACTCAGTCACGGCTTGACAAGTAGATATATTCCATGCCTGATAGTGCTAAATGTGGCATATTGCTAAATGTGGATTTTTTAGAATCAGTTCATTTTTAATTTTTTCATTTACTCAGAAACCAATGTCTTATGTACCGTAAAATGGGGTAACTTAGACCACTTTTTTTTATAAATGATGCCATTTTTTTACTAGCTAAATCAAACTTGAATTGAAACATGCAAAATACAGCTTCACTCACCATAAATTGCTGGCTCCTGCCTCTCATAGTCTTCATGTCATTTCAAAAAAAGTGATGGTCTTTGTTACCCTAGCTCTTGGGGTATCTTAGACCGGGTGGTAAAATCAATTATATTTTTTGGTAAAATAACTCCAAATAACTCCAGGTTTTGGTGCATTGTAGTAGAACTCTTCTAGTTACATATGCAAATGATAAACTTGAGGAAAGTGTTAAACGCCTCCCCTTACAGTGTCATAGTTTGCAAATGGGGGCGACACCCCATAATGGGGGAAATGTGACTACCTAATGGCAGCCCTGACGGGGTAAATATTGACTGGCTTGGAAATTAAGTTAAAATTACCATATATAAGACTCTGTAGAGTCTGAAACTTAAAGAAAAAACATAAATAGGCTGTCAAACATAAAATATGTTATATATGGTAATTTTATAGTAACTTCCAAGCCAGTCTATGTTACCCCATCAGGGCTGACATTAGGTGGTCTAAGTTCCCCCATTTGGGGGCGCCAACTCCCATTTGCAAACTATGACAATTTCCTAAAATTTGTCATTTGCATTTGTAACTAGAAGAGTTCAACTACAATGCATCAAAACCTGGAGTTATTTAACCAAAAATAAAAAAATTGGAGGGGGTACTCTGACAGGCTTTAAATAATAGCTTTTTTTCATGGGTCACATTTTTAATTTTTTAACCTATTAGATATGCAAACTTTTTAAATCTTTCTATTGTGTTATGTAGCCTCAGTATTAGGCCTTTGATGCCCATTGACAAAATTTTTCTATGTCAAATAGTTTTTGAGTTTTGGGGGCTTTTGTTAAAAAAACGAAAAGTGGTCTAAGTTACCCCGCCGGTCTAAGTTACCCCATTTTACGGTATTTGATGCAGGTATCCATGATACTTTGCTTGTCTACTTATAGGAATTAAAGTTAAACTTGAATGAGAGTCTAAAAACACTCTGATTTGCCAGTTTGCCACTATCCTGCCAATGGATCCTACGCATTATCATATATATACTCATGGTATTGGTAAAGCCAGCTATTCCAAATCATGTAGGTATGTGCACAAAAAAAAAGTTTCCTTTGATCATAATGAAAATTACACCACTGAAAAGAGAAAAAAATTTAGAAAATGAGCGTAGTAGGTCAAAAAGTGAATAAGCTATGAATTTTTTTCATTTTCAATTTCACCCCAAAAATGGACCAACTTCTGTCACTTTTTTCAGAAAAACTACCATTTGTAGGCTTCCTCTGAGCCAATTTCAAAGATTCATGCACCATTAGCAAGCACTTGTTGTAGGCTATCTATTCTAATTAGAATAAAACATTTTTGTCGAGAGTTTGACTGCTGGTGGGTGGGGGAAATGGGTGCAACAAATAGATATGAATGCTATAACTAAACTTACAGGCAGAATTGGATGGAATAAATTTCAGTTTCATGGTTTTGGCACCATAATTGTGCCTAAAAAATATGAAATTGAATACAATATACAAATAAAATTTACCAGTAGTAATAATAATATTATTAATTTTTATTAATATTATTTCTTAACTAATTATAATAAATATTAGTGAAAATTTGATATTAATAATATTGTTTTTTAAAATTGCTCATCATATCACATTTCACCTCATGTCACATCTCATCTCATGTCTTGTTCCATGTCTCGTCTCATGTCTGTCTTGTCTCATGCCTCATCTCATGTCTGTCTCCTCTCATCTCATGCCTTGTCTCTTCTCGTGTCTCGTCTCATCTCCTGTCTCGTCTCACATCTCATCTCATGTCTCATCCCATGTCTTGTCTCATATCTTGTCTCATGCCTTGTCTCATGCCTCGTCTCATGTCTCCTCTCATGTCTTGTCTCATGTCCCCTCTCATGTCTTGTCTCATGTCTCATCTCATCTCAAGTCTCAGTCTTGGCAGCAGTCCAGGACCAGCATTCCTCACTTGCTCACGACTGAACTGAACGTTAACTGCATGACTACATTGCATTTCTGGAATGGTAGAATAACTGTCGGAGCTGCAGAGTGCAGAGCTCTGAAATTTTGAGAGCATGCTCTAAAAACTGTGATCTTAATTTCAAATTATCATTCATTAATTTCAAAATACAATATCAATATTTATTTAGAGCACAAATGTTACCCCTTGCACATCCCGGGCTATTCCCAGCTAAGCAGGTACTTGATGGATGGACATTTCTAAAAAAAAAAGATGGTGTTGTCATAGTTCAAGTTTTTTTAGTTCATTTCCAAACACAAGTCATTCAAATTAAGCTAACATTAGGGAAAGACTTTCAAAATTAAATACCTTACCCGTGCCAATGCGGAAAGTGGCTATCCGCCAATAATGCCATTTTGCCAGCATTGTTTACGTTTGTGCATACTTTGTGCACATACGATACCTTTGGGCACCATGGTGCAATTACATATAAATTTTAAATTACCTTGATAATTTGAGTTTTGTGAACGCCAAACTTAAATTAGAGGAGCGGCTTGCAGCCTCAGGCAGACAACCTCCCATGCTGACAGTCTAGATAACACTGCCTGCGGCAGTGCAGCTGCCAGCTGCGCAATGAAGATTGCGCTCACAGCAGTCGTCGTGTAAGCGGTATATCAATGCAAAATACTCTTGGACCGCAAAGCACAGTCTTAACTTACTGACGGAACACAAAATGACTCTAATCTTCAAGATCATTTATAAATTAATAAAAGCAGCAAAACCGTTCCTTAAACAGCCACTGGTATGCACAGAAAAACTTACACTAATAATAATTATGACCTCAGTTACACGTATTTCTTCATAAAATTTACCACTTTTTGCTTTTAATTTGTAAATGTTTTGTTGACAGGTACAATGGCGAGCTGTATTGCACTTCATGATTGTTTATACAAGTTTTAAACTGAAATACTCAGTGAAATTAAAAAATACTTGAATAAAAGCCAATGTCTATCATTAAAATTCATAAGAAATTATTTAAACATTACCTATGGCACATTTCAAATTATAAAAATAGAAAAAGCCACTCTAATGACACTTCAATGGTAGAAGATTATTGACACCACTTAAAGTAAATAAGAGGATGCAACTCGACGATCGAGTTCTCTTAAAAAAAAAGTTTCGATTTAAAAAAAGTATACGTGGAACATTTTCAGTGGAAATTCGTCTCAGAACTGTCGATTCGGTCTACTAAAATTTACCAGAATTTCCTCTACATTGCCTTTCAAAGTTCTTCAAACAAACCTTAAGTCAAGGATATAATCGTTGTGATAAAATTATTAAACGAGAGAATTATGAAGAAATAAAAATTAGGAAAGAAAAAAACACTTGAATTGCTTAATGAGTTTTTAATTTAAATAGCAATGAGTTGTTGGGCTTAGGTTAAAATTTTGGTATCTATACATTTTCACCCTATCGTTGTATGTGCCATGACTATTTAGATTGATTGACACATTATTTTGTTGCAGAATGGCAGCCAATAATCAATATACATAGGAGATAAATGTATGTTTTGAAAATGAAAATAATAATATATATTTAGCTAAGCTTTAAGGCTTGCAACTGAATTTAAGGTTTTTGACCCTTTCAACGCGTGCAAAATTCTTTCAAGTGTTGTCTACCTTATTGTCCTTTGCTTATAGTCTGTTACATCTATAGTCCGCGACTGGCGCGTAATTTATTCACATAACAGTTTTGAAGTGTGTTGACTGCTAAGTGCTGTTCAGCCTGTTTTTACTCCGATCTCCAGTTTTTCCTCAAATGGATTACTGATAACTGACTAAACTACCGGTAGTCTTCATTTTCTGAGCATAGTAACTTAGTAAGTACCGTAATATTTATTTGTGAATCGTGATCATTCCTGATTCCATGCATAATCTACTTTCATATCTCCTGTAAATGGCTCCATCGCGTAAGTCTCGTAGCAGTTCTCCCTTTCTTGGCAATAATTATTGACCAATTTCTGCTTTCAGTGCACCATTCTGAAAAAAATTAAATTAGGATCAGTTTGTTAATGAAAAACCTAGAAACCTAGCAGGAAGCAAAAAACCTAGATCTAGGTTTTTTTTTGCTTCGGAGCGCCACAGTGATGTGCCTGCTGGAGTGCTGGGGCTAAATGTCCAAGGATTTTCTCAAAAACCACCATGTTGTGCACATGAGGTGATTATTACAAAAATTTTATTACAATTGGTACGGTGTTCAAAATTTGTCATGTTACAGCCGCGAGATTTCAGAAACAAGTAGGAAAATTCCAATCCTGCTTAGCCAGGTATACACTGTATAGGGTAAGCGCGGTATATTCTGACATCGTGGGTAATTCCGTCACCTCTCTAGTTTTTCCTTTATATTAAGCTTTGTTTTAGTTCCATGCGTTTGTTGATGGTTGAAATGGTGACATCATACATTTGCGCGTCAAACTACTGCCAAAACACTAGGTCTTGGCCATCTGGCAGGAAAATATTGAGATCCAAAGAGTGACAATGCACGCTACCCAATGAGATCATCAAAAAATGTGTCAAATTTGACAGTTGACCTTGCTCTACCAAATAGTGAATAACTGTTTGTATAGGGAGAATATTATGGTTTGAGACTTTTAAATACATCTGTGAATATATTAGGAATCCTTTAAGTATACTTGTATTTGCTGATTTCAAGTGGTAAATAAATTAATAGATGATTAAGTTGAGAAATGGATTTAGACACATGAAAACTAATTCCATCACAACTTGAATTGGACACACACAGATTGTTCCAAGCTGTGTACAAAAATTAAAATTTGCTTAATAGTTGTTAATTAAAAGCGTAATTTAGTAGTGTTCAAGAATTATTAGTGTTCTAATTCAAAGCCGTGTTGTATTCCAATACAGCCCACACAGCAAATGGAATTTGAACACGTGGATGACGACATTACGTATCAGTGGAATTTGAAGCGCGAACGGAATACGCCTCACTACGTGCCAAATATAGCCACACACAGTAACAGAATATAGGGATTTGGCAGGTTTGCATTTTAAAGGCTTTTAAATAAATATGGCAACATTTTGTGACATTTCGTTGTTGCTGACACACGTAGTGCGGTGTTTTGAGAGTCACATAAAGCAAACAGAACTTGAGTAACGCACACGGTTATTTTTTTATAGTTTTTCATTTCTCGATGCGTCCTTAATGTGATGGAATATACTGCGTTTACCCTACATAGCAGTATAAAACAAATAAAAAAACTTTTAAAAACACCATTTTCTTAATGGACAAAAAAGAAAAACATTAACTCCTACCTAGCATTAAAGTTATGTAGAATGTTATGTAATATTATGTAAGAGTTAATGTTTTTCTTTTTTGTCCATCAAGAAAACCAAGGTTTTTAAGTTTTGTTATTTGTTTTATTTCATTGTTTTTAGTTTTGTAACCACCAGAAAAATGTGGTTTTAAAAAAAATTGTTTTTATATTTATTCATTCTCTACATTTTTGTTTAGCAATTTTAGCAATTCAAATCATTTTCCAGGGTTGGCAAGTCTGGATCACTGGATGTTTGATGAAAAAACTCAATCCCCAACCATGAATTTTTAGGGTTTTTTAAATTTTTTTATTTGAAACAAATGTAGCTAGGTAAATTTTTTTTAATTATTATACTTCTGATGATGAAATCTTGAGTTGTTAGGCATCATAAGCATGCATGTCAAATTTCAAGTTTCTAGGATCTTCAGAAATGCTACATTGAAAAATTAGTTTTGTTCATTATCAAAAATAAAATGAGAAATTCATTGTAGGTAATAGTAATAGGTATAAATTAAGGTTTGAATTTATGATGACAGAGACTGACAGACAGAGGAGAAGCGAAACTAAGAAAAACGTGGTAATGATTCAAATTATAAGAGATTTCCAAATGATTATTTGCGAGCCTAACTCTGCATAACAAAGGACGATGCACACTAGACGTTTAATCGCTGAACGCAAGCAACTCTCTCTGTGAAAACGATGTTGAGCGATCAAATGATTCACAACGTGGCGATCAAATGATCCATGACATATCATGGAGAATTTAGCTTTTCCGGAATGTTGGAAACATGAGGAGTATATTAATTCTTACCTGTGCAGTACATATCGATTGCAATTTCAAAAAAGTATAAAACGGGGCTTGTGCACCAAATTGTTTGGGTTTTATCCTAATTTATACTGATGTCACACAATCAACGCATATGTCTATCAATCTATTGAATACAATGAAAGCCAAGTTATGATATGGTGAAATTCATTGACAATTCACTGCAAAGGATATTACTACACATTATGAAACAGATGTGGTGGTTCATCAACGGTAAATAAAACCATACAATGAGGTGATTATTACACAAATAAAAGTTTTGATTAGGCAGCAGTATTGGAGACTTATAAGATTTTGTCTACTATGCGACTAAACTGGCAGGACAGATTAGGGTTAATAGTGGGTAAACATAAACAGTCTATATTGATGGCATAGAAGATATGGGCCAAGCAAGTCAATATGAGGACATTCCAACTTACCTAGACCCTGTTATTTCTTTGTGTGAGTGGTATTGTCTATACAAATGGCCTGCTCTTCATTGGTTCATCTTCTACAATTTATTTTATGATGCCATCTTCTCTTGTTTTGTGTATTACCCGGTTGAAATTTGACATTACCCCTATATTCTGTAAGCGCATCAATGTGGTATCGAATATATTGAGGTTCGTGCGCATTTGCATCAGGTACACGAGTAGAGGCTGACAAGATCTCAATAGCTTTCTTAAACCCTTTAGTAACGGCTGTGCGTTTTACAAACTTTTTTAGGAATTTTTTTGCAGAATCACAGTGAATCAGGACTAAATAATGCATTTCTGTTGAGGTATTTTTAGATTTCATTCCGCATTTGCGACAAAAGGTTGGCCATCGTTAATATACACAATATTCGTTTTCTCTCTATTGCTCACTCGTAACATTGGCAGGGGAGACGAAACGATATGTTCAGTCGGTCGAGCTGTCCTACCTTTCCTATGTTTCTGCAAGGCATCAAATATGGTGAACATCTGAATCTATGTGAACAGAGTAATGCTAGAAGTAAGGTCATGTCTATACGAGGTGCTTAAAGGTAAAGGGTTAGAAGTCGTCTGAGGGAATACCTCGAAACACGTTGTCAAAATGGATCGTTACTAGGGTCACCATTTGGATTACATAACTAGCTCCTGGTATAGTGGTATTGGCTGGTAAATTGAGATACAAGAACCATTACACACCCAATCCTATTCGTACCTGGTTGCCTACTGCTCCGCAGTGGCGAGCCTGCAGACAATCCAGAACTCGGCCTTGAGGATAACCATCGGGAGCCGAAAGATGATGCCAATTGAAACCCTCCACACCGTGACGGGCTTTCTCCCCATACCTACCCATCTGGACACTGCACGTGTGCAATTCTTGGCCAGTGCCCTCCGGCCCTTCCATCCCTCATTCCTCATCGTCTCTACTTCCCCCGTAGACCGACTAATGAAGGCTACCCTTCGGTCCAAATTCGGCCACCGTGTCGCCACCTTCCAAAGGAATGACATAAACCTGACGGCTCTTATGAGGAGGCAAAGAGGACTCTCCCTCACGAGATGTCCGCCCGCGTCACCTAGACCACTGTTACCTACAGGGTCTTGGCCGCCTCGCCCCTCCTGTCGCCTGCGAGGGGGATCGGCTCTCCCGCCCTCACCGCAGGCCCAGCTCCCCTCGGGCTGCGGCAATTCCCTGGCATCCTACATCTTCAGGGTCAGACGCGCACCTAGCGCTGCCTGCCCTGACTGTGGGGATCCCCTCCCGTCTCCTCAGCACCTCACCTCTCTTTTTTCTCCACAACCCTTCGCGTCTCTTCACAGTGGCACAGTCTCGTGGAGGCAGTGGCTTCTCTGGCCACCCTTCCTGCCTTCGCTCACCTCCCTAGTCCCTCCTCTTCCGGTCGCCCTCCCCGTCCACCACCTGAGCCCCCCGTGTGAACATGAGCGCGGGCACAAGCAATAACAACATTTGAGATAATGTGAAGCTGTTATTAAATGAACGAGGAGGGAATAGCTTTCCGCGAGTGCCAAAACAGTCAAGAATCGAAGTTGAAGATTGCAGCCTTGAGTATTTTAGGGGCGTTAGTAGGGGGAGCGAGGTGGATGGCGGTACCTGAGGTTAAGGGAGGCCTCCGCCACTTAGCACGCGTGGGACAGCCAAGACATTTCAAGGTTTTGTAACTTTTACGTGACAGGGAGACATCATGAAATATGGCTAGACATTCGTAAGGCAGTGGTAAGAGTTAGAAAGCTAGAGTGTATAATAACCACCGAGTAGTGGCACGTGTATGATCAGCCTCGGAGTAGTCGCTCTAGATTTTGCATTATATAGCATTAGTCAGATATTCTACATTACATCACTAAGGTTCTCTACGCTGATTGTTAAGGGTTGGCACATAAATATTGCGAATAGATGAAGACGCTTAGATACAAAATTACTTATCAGTTAGAGGTTAATCGAGGCTGGAGAAGGGAAGAGTGGCACCGATGCTCACATGTCAACACGGAGCATACTGAGGCTTGGACGGGTATAGCGCGCCGAGCGAGGCTTGCATCTCCAGAAAAAAACGGTGTTTTTGAGGTGGACTATGTTATAGTATTTGTGGAGATAAGAGTAGTATAGTATTGTGGTTACGGCAGATATCTGCTGGACTTTTATCAGGTCTGTAAGGGTTTAGCATTTCAAGACTGCAAGGTGTAAGCTGATCTGACGAACACCCTAGAGCGATGTCTCACAATATATAGACGTTTCATATTCCCTTACAGTGACTACAACTTCACTTCAATATCCTCGTCACGTGTTTCAGGTCTAAAAACACATAAACACAAATGCACTTAAGATTTCGGACGCAGAAAGCTCAATAAGTGAAGAGAATTCTTCTTATTTAATAGCATTTCCGCACTACAGTAATACTTAATGCTCTTACATTGATTAAAACATGCGATGATATTGACATTCAATGATATGTTTACAATGATTTTTCAGATTTTGAATGTTCAACACTTGTATCTCCATAAAAAATAAGCCATAGAGCGTTTAATTGAAAAATAAAAGAAATTATTTAATGTTTCAAAGAATGTTATGAATGTAATGTTATTAAAGAAAATCAACACTTAGCACTCTGGATGATTTAGGACGAACTAAGGAAATTCAAGTGATGTCTCAAAGTCACTTTCTAAGTCAAAAAGTGATATGTTTAAGTTACATGAGTCTGTACGCACGGACTCAGACCCCGCGCACGTGGGGGTCCCAGACCCCGCGCATGTGGGGG
>NW_025940971.1:0-115465 GCF_000764305.2 Hyalella azteca
GTGTGGTGTGGTGTGGTGTGGTGTGGTGTGATGGTGTGGTGGTGTGGTGTGGCGTGGTGATGTGGCGTGGTGGTGTGTGGTGTGGGTGTGGTGTGGTGTGGTGTGATGGTGTGGTGTGGTGTGGTGTGGTGTGGTGGTGTTCATGAAACAGTAATATCGTCAGAAGTTGTCTCAAAACTCACATGGCCGGTGACATGTGGCGCCTTACGAGAGCTCTAATAATTCATTATATCAGACTCTGAAATTAGTGAATCTGACAATTCGTATTATTAGACTTTGAGAATCATTGACTCTGAGAATCAGTGACTCTGAGCATCAATGACTATGAGAATCATTGACTCTGAGAATCAGTGACTCTGAGAATTAATGACTATGAGAATCAGCGACTCTAAGCATCAGTAACTCAGAGAATCAGTGACTGAGAATTAGTGACTCTGAGAATCAGTGACTCTGAGAATCAGTGACTCTGAGAATTAGCGACTCTGAGAATCAGCGACTCTGACAAACATTGACTCTGAGAATCAATGTCTCTGAGAATTAATGACTCTGAGAATCAGTGACTCCTAGAATCAGTGACTGAGAATTAGTGACTCTGAGAATCAGTGACTCTGAGAATTAATGACTCTGAGAATCAACGACTCTATGCATCAGTGACTCTGAGAATCAGTGACTGAGAATTAGTGACTCTGAGAATCAGTTACTCTGAGAATCAGTGACTCTGAGAATCAGTGCTCTGAGAATCAGTGACTCTGAGAATCAGTGCTCTGAGAATCAGTGACTCTGAGAATCAGTGAGTGACAATTCCTAATATCAGAGCTTGTTTTATATCATCACCTCGCATTGTGCAGACACTCAGAAAATTTAGAGAATTTGTCCCAATATCGATGCACTTCTTGCCCTTGAGTGTGGCATGCTGACCCAGTTCGGCCCGGTAAAAGTTCGTATCAGTGCTACGTGCCGAAAGTGTGTCACTATTTGGGCAATAGTACCCATTAAATTTTTAGTGCAGCCGTATAATACTTTCGGGAAGGTCAAGCCTTCAATTTGAAGAATAAATTTCGGTTTCAATTTCATACACTTCGTAATTTTTAAGGACAGCAGGTCCAGGCAGGACCTCATTGTTTTTTTAATACAAATTTTGAGATATTTGAAATGAAAGGCATGAAACTATAGGGTCACCAAATGTTAAACTTGTTTAATTGGTTAAAAAAATTCCTTCGTCTCGTTAACTTATATGAAACAAAATAAATTATTGCTTTATTTATTGTTCTTTGCTTGGCCATGTTTCAAAGGAAAAAAAAGTTTTAAAACAATTTGAAATCACTGAAGCGTCTGTGAAATTTTTAGTTTTCATTGACATAGGTTGAACGAAGCATTTATTAGTGGAAGACTTTCAAAGAACTCCCAGTCCAATTATTCATTTATTAACTAAGCAAATTGAGTAGCACAGCTCACAGAACTAAGAATATACATCGAATAACTTTCGTAACTATGCTACTCTCAATTAGAAAACTTCATTCATTTTCAATTTCAAACGAACAATTGCAACAATCACTTCTATGACAAACTTTCTGGATTAGGTTTTTGAAGATGTGTTAAAAAATTCAAAGAACTTAGAAGAACGCTATCGATTTATCAACAACATTGTGAACACAGGCAGTATTGGCTTCTAATATTTATCAAATCGGAGTAGATTTATCTTCTGATAAATTGTCTTTTTTCATGCTGATGTTATGAAACTCTGAGTGAATACCAATTGCTTAGAGTTAATAGGCTAAAATTTCATACGTAATCTTATTACAATAGCCTACACGAATTCCAAAAAAAATTAATGATTAAATTAATAATCTTATTTGTGAAACCTTTAAATGAGTTCAATTAAAGTACAGAGATTACTTTTTTGTTAAATTTTTGTTAGATTTTTCTTCAGTGGGTACAAGTTTGTCCCTTCATGGCGCTGCCAGGCCAAAAAGCCGCTTACCACAAGACATTTTAATATACTGCGATGTTTCGAATAATTATTCAATATCAAATTTTAAAACGTAAAATTAAAATTTTTATTTTTTTTAAAGGATCAAAAAACGTTAAATGGGGTATGAAAATTTTTGTATTACTGGGAAAATAATTTCAACGTCCTTACAAATCCGGCGGTTTGTAAATTTATATCTGGAGACTCGTGCTTGATGATGAGGGCCTCAGCCATCGCCAGTCTTGATGCGAATGGACCTTGCATGTGATGCCCCAAGCCTGCACCAGCATCGTCATGCGGTGCCCCGACGCCTGCACCAGCATCATCATGCGGTGCCCCGACGCCTGCAGCCCCAAGCCTGCACCAGCATCGTCATGCGGTGCCCCAAGCCTGCACCAGCATCATCATACGGCGCCCCAAGCCTGCACCAGCATCGTCATGCGGTGCCCCAAGCCTGCACCAGCATCATCATGCGGTGTCCCGCACTGGCGATAGCTGAATTCCTCATCATCAAGGCAGAAGCCCAAGCTATCAATCTGCAAACTATTATTTTCGAATTCCACATAATAAATTGAATTTGTTCTTTTTATTTCGATTACTTATAACGATTAAAATCTCGTGATTAAATCATTCAATAACTGAAATTGAATGTTATATCATTCGAATGGTCTCAAATGCATTGAAATTCTTAGGCGGCCGGCTTTTCTACTTACATCAGAGGCAAATATCGTGTGATTAATTGTTAATTGGAAAAGAGGCTAAAAAATATTTTTAGAAGTACGTATATTCATTGGCCCACAAGCAAACTCGAATAAAATTGAAATTTTTAATAATGCTAGCAGTTAAATGAAGAGTTTATCTGAAAACAGTGTCACATAATAAATAGTGTCAATAGTGTTAACTATCTTACATATTAAATAGTGCCAATAGTTTTAATTAAGTTTCCTATTAAATAGTGTCATAGTGCTAACAATGTCATCTATTAAATAGTGCCATAGTGTTTACTATGTTACCTATTAAATAGTGCCTAGTGTTAACTATGTTACATATTAAATAGTGCCAGCCTTCAACTATGCCAGCCTTTACATAGTCCCCAAGTGCTAACAATACCCTCTGTTACATAGTATCAAAGGTGCTAACATTATTGAACATTTTGCAGCTGTACACGAGAAGTTCTTCACGCTATTCATGCTGGTGTCGCTGGTATACATGTTGGTGGTGGTGCGGGTGTTCAGTTGTGTACAGACTGGTCTGTCCCCCGCCATGCGGCGCTCGTTCCTACACAAGAAATGTATTTTCGGCCTCAAGCTAGCAGCCACAGCTGGGCTTATGTTCTTCTTCTACAGACACAGAGTTTACTGCCTACCCAAAGGTGACTATTAAGAGTATAATAATAATTATTATTATCGATATTATAATACATACTTTGATCTACTTTTTATCATACCAATACTTGCTATAAAGTGTTCCGGTATATGCAGTATATGATTTGTATAAGATGCTTACATTTAAGATCGTGGTAAAAATGATACGATACTTGAATTTGAATAATGATGCAATACCCGAAACACCAGTAAAACAGAATCATCCCTGTAGTCAATATGTTTAGTGAATATAAAATTCAGATGATTCTTACAAGTTTATTGCAATTGTGGTCAATTAAATACAATTCTTCCAGAACAAACATACCATATCAGATTTACCATATGCAGATTTATCTCATGGAAAGACACGAAATAGAATTCCTTGGAAGTAGTGTGAGAAAAAATAATTAGGATTATGATCTGTAGCAACTTAACTAATGTAATTAAATGTAATATAGTAACGTAATAACACGGCTTATAAAGCACGGAGTAAACTACCGGGATGTTGATTGTTTATAAGTGTTGCTTGATTGCAAATCGCGAGGAAGGTCTTAAATATTTATTTAGATATTATTTATAATATTACTAGACTTCAGTGAGGCCTTATTTTACTGGCACGTTTTTAATTTATATGAAGCAATTTAGTTGCATTTTTACGCTTGTACTAGCTATCACTCAGAAAATTTGCATTCTAATCGGAAATGCGTATAAGTAAATGATTGTCAAAAATGAGTGATTATGCACTTTTTCCAGAGCTTCATTGTGCGACCATAAAAATCATTTCCTTGATTTTTGTTCATTATGATTTCACGATTTAATGGCAAAATTACAAAATAATTTAATTTGTAATTGTGTTTAATTTAAATTACGTTTAATTTAAATTATGAAATCCCTTCATCTGCGTCACTTTCATCGTGATACATGATAACAAACGAAAAATATCAAGTTTAGAGTCATTGCACGCAATTATGTATGTATTTGATTTATATGGTCCTGCTGCATAAATTAATAAACCAGCTCGTAACAGCGTTATTTTCTTTCCAGCCTTCAGTTGGTTCTCACTCTGCGAGTACGTGATCGCGACGTGCAATATGCTTTACCACGTCAGCGTCGCGCTGGATTTCTCAGACCATGACCTCATCGTGGGCCGCATCGTCTGTAATCAACTACCAACGAGCTCTACACAACCTGCTCCACCAGCTGTCTCAAGTGTCAACTCAGAATCCGTGTTGCCTGACTCCCGTAACCAAAATGACACCACGATAGTTTCACCACTCGCACTAAACGCTCAAATAACAACAGAAACAAACAATTTTGATGGATCGCAAGGCATAATGAAGGCTACTGACAACAAATCTTCAGTTTATGACGACTTTCCAAAGAAACAATCGGAATCCGTTGCAAATGACATTTCAGTTAATTCACTCCGGAAGCGGAGTTCATTGAACACAGATGATGTCGATAAAAAGCTGAAAGGATGTGAAGAAAGCGTAGGACATTATTTATTATTAAATTCTAGTTCAGAATCCATTTCAGGATTGAACGAGCATGAATCGCCGGCTGGAAGCACGGAACTTCATCCGTTGTCTCCGTCTTTCACTTCCAGTATTTCCAGATCAACTTCAGGATTTTCCGCCACTTCTTCGTCGGTGGAGGTCTCTGAATCTGTGAGTTTGGAGGCAATTTTCGAAAAGAACAGATTAGCAAACGACGACTCCATGAATGAAAGTCTTCTGGACGAAGGAGTTGAAGGTGGGAGTAAACTCGAATGTCAGGTGAGAACATCTCTGTCAGCAGAGATCTTCGAGGTAGACTGTGTTGTGCCCGACAACGAGGGCGTGAGTGACGACAGTGAAGACAAAGATTCAAACTTTTCCAGCTCGCAAGACTTTACATCTAATTCCAGGTCAAGTGATTTAACAGTTGCCAATTCTCCACTCACGATCAGACAAGCAGTAGATTTACAACTAGACGATGCATTGAGTGTTCGCTCTAAGGATTCACTCGCAGAATTTGAAATTGCTGCGAGTTTTTGCCAACCTCATAGCCTTCCACCAAATGACCGTGCCTCTACTCATTCCGGTAGTCTGAGTCACGCTGCATCTCCAGAACCCATGTACAGCACCGCCATGTCTAGTCTAACAGAAACGTCTGGGCTAGATGATTCTCTTAACAATTATTCTAGTCAACTGCATCACAGAGTTAGAAGTACTAATACGGATAATATTGACCCAACAAATTCTCTTGCAATTTCTTCTTCTTGTCCTAAATTTGGAAAAGATGACGAACACAGCAGACTAGACTCGGTTTCTCAGGAGCCTGTAACAAAATCGTCGCCTTTACTTCGAGATATAACAGATGCTGACAGTTCCAGAGAAATATGTTCCTCTTATGGTTCTAGTAACAAAAAAACTGGCAAGTCTCACGATGAATGAGAACAAAAATATTTTAAATAAAGTAAATAAGTCTAGTCATCCCATTTATGTAGTACGGTCGTTGAACATGTAGAATTGTTGCTCCTTGTTGTTGTTACATATTTTTCGTAGTTGTAAAGTGATCCGTTCGTCCTGTACCTTTTACCTTAATGTACATTCAAACCCTACTCGCTCTCTCATTTTGTAAAAAATTCGTCGTCTCGTTTGTAACTAGTATTCCTTTACTTATATATTTTCATTCGTAATCTGTTTACTATGCGTGCTGTATAAGAAAATACTCAAATTGAGTAAAATGTTCCATAAATATTGTGATATTGTCCTATTGTGTAAGTTTTGATATGTTACTGCTCGAGTTACTGGCTGTTATTGTGTTCTAAGTGCAAATATTGACAGTGCAAAAAATTAATTTCAAACAAAATAAAACAATATAATTAGAAACTAAATCTCAATCATTTTTCTTCCAAATACTTGAAGAGAATCTTAAATGCAAATCCATATTAAATGTGTCCAAAAGTGGATTGGTGCCAGTGCTCATTTTCCAATAGTCGTTTCTTTATTACTATAGTGTGATGAATTTTATTGTAGTAGTTCAACATTTATTATGATAAATCGTATCATATCAGTAACCGTTTTGTAAAAATATCTCCTTCCAAGTTAGGAAATATAATTCATGCACCGCTCATACGTCATCTTCGACTCTACAAAAACCTGTTTGACAGCGTACATTGTCTTTCTTCTCGATAACCTTCCATCAATACTGTGGAATATTTTAGAGCTTTTCAAGAAATGCAAGGCTAGAGTTTTTTTGAACTAGAACCAAAATTTGCAAACACTTGGATACATTTGTATACAGGTGCAAATAGGCATTTGTACTTGTACACCCTACAAGTACAAATACACATTTGTATTTGTACATGGAGAACATCTTTTAATGAAGATGTGGTGGGCACAGGCTAGATATATAGGTAACCGAGGCTCATTAGGGGCTGAATGTCATGACGAAAATAGAGCGAATGTTGAGACAGAGTAATACTTATGGTGCCAAGAAAAATTGAAGTGTTTCACGTTGTTCGCACTTGCATCCTGCAGGTATTAATTGAATTCAAGTAAATAATGCAGTAAATAATATTAAACTGATACCTTAAACCACAATCTGTATCAAGAATTTCATTCAAATTTCGGCAAATTTAGACCGAGTGCAACTCTATTTGAGTTCGCTTAATTGCTTCATATTGAAGGTATGGTAAGTTGCCGTAGAGGTTGATGTAATTGTTGATTATATAATTATTAGTCACGACTCTACCATGTCAATCAATTATTTTTAACAAGTAAAATAACTGTTTAATTTCTGGTCAAATGATAGAAGAAAAATAGACATGGGGCCTAACTGTGAACTAATTGCTAAAAGCTACTCACTTTATATGAAGAGCGCCAGCAACTTTCTGATCGTGGCTCTAACTACAGATGACTTGAAAAGAACTTATGTCTTGATGTGTAACATTGAAATTATCTAAACAATGATCGAACTAAGGCGCAAGTTAAGTTCAAGTGGCATAACATAAGCTATGCAGGGGCTATGAACGCAATTATATGGGCAATTCGAGTTCACTCTTTCAGTGATACTACATCATTCGACCAAAATTTTGGGTGTATTGACCACAGTACAGCCGCTCTACAAATCTATCGATAAATTCAAATTTTTGAATGAGGCTGACTGTCATCGTTTAAGATTAACACACATGTGCGACCAAACAACTTCTTGAGTCGCGTATCATATCATGATTCTCATGAAGCTGGCAATATGGGATATATGTGCTCTTTTAATATTCACATTTCTTCGTAATAAAAAGACTTATGATTCCCTATCCCCTTGACCCTTATTTACCGTTGCAGCAGACTTTATTCAATATTAAATGACGGACTGTCATCGAGTGCGCCACAGATGATGTGTATGTAAAGCCTCGAGCTTAAGTGAGTTACAATGGTCTCAAAATCGTATGGAACTTATGATGAATTTGTTAATTTATTTAATTATGCAATTATTTTTTGCCGCAATAATGAAAAAAAAATTATTTAACAGATGGCCGGTATTTTATTCAATAAACAGAATTCTACTGAATTTTGTTGGAAACTATTTCACTGTAGTTTTGTCATATTAGATTATTTCCAAATGTCACATTTTTCTTAAACTAACTATTTTTCCGAGTTGTGCCGAGTAATTTAAATCGAATAATAATTTAGCTGTTATATAAAGTCGTAAACAAGTAGGGTAACATGGGGCAGCGAGCCCACTGCGGGTCATGGGCCCATAGCGGGTTTCTCGCTAAGTATGGCAGATATTGGTCCGCGTTCTCTACCGATCATTAAAAATTGAATAACTCTATAGGCGTCTAATTCACATAATACATTCCTCATTAGTTGCACCTTTAAACAAAACAAAAAACCATCTCGTATCAATTAAAATTTCATCAAAAATTTAGTTTGAAAAAAGTGGGGGGCGCGCTGCCTCACGTTACCCTACCCCCGAAGAGTGGAACTTGCGTGCTTCTTCTTGAGAAAACGGGATTAAAATAAATTAACATTGTCAGGATGATTTATAAACTCAAACAATTAATTAAATTATTTCATCTTTTCTCTTCTTAAGAAAAAAATTGTCCAACAATTGAGAGGGTGAGAACTACTTATGATATGATCTATGTTAATGCAGAGGCTAGACGAAATTGTGAAGTCGTCAACTTTCTAGGATTGGTCACATGAATTGTGAAAAAAGTATTGGTGTAAAAACCATGTGCCTGAGTAACTAATCTTAATCTATTAATTCTCGTCCTGAACTACGATTAGGAAAATATCAAGCCCAAATTTATTTTCGACTAATTTTCTCTCTTAGGTAATACAGAAAATAATTTAGCAGATTTTAAACTAGGTAAATTGTTAAAAGAAATATTTGTAATCAGATGACAATTACTCAAAATATTTTGGTTCATGCCATTTTATCATTAAAGAATTTTTAAAATGCTAGAGAGTGTTTAGGAGTGTGCCCTCCTAAAAATGAAACCGTGTGATCTATGTTTCATAACTATGTATCTCTGCTGCTAATTTCTCCCAGGCACGAAGTACCTCTTCTCAATTACATGCAATTTAAAACATTCTGGAGAATTAATGCAGTTCTTGATGAAAGCGATGACCTGTTCGTATGTTCATTCATGGTCGGTCCAATATTTACATTATAAAACGAAACACAGTATAGTGGATACCTTCGTTATAATATTTTTGTATTTACTAAATTTGCTTGAATAGTTAAGATTACAGCAATATATTTATACCAATGTATTTCAAACCTTCATCCACCACTTTAAAATTCTTCCAATATTCTTCTTAAAAGTAATTAATAGTTGAACTTAGAATACTGTTCATGATGTTAGTAGGAAGATAGCGCCGTTTGTATCATACCTGTAGTTAGGTTGGCGAAAAATTCGGCTCTCGTGAACTGCGAAATTTAAAGTGTGATTTAAATGATTTTTGATGTTAACTAAGTTGTGACATTATTTCTTAGTTCTTTGTCAGCATCACTAATAAAGAACGTAAGAAATTTCAGCTACGGTGATACGATATGGCCAAGTCTTCCTTTCCTCGCAAGACATCTTCCAGCCGTGCGCAGTCGCACTACAAAAATTATTCTTCTTTTTAAATATTCGATTGCAAGAAAATTTGATGTTAAATCAGCTACAAAATAACAACGAACCTTATGTTACGATTTCAATTACAAGATTCAGACGAAATTTTGTAATAAATCAATTCTTTCTACCACGTAAATTGGGTTCTTTCCGATGACTCTATATTCAATTGACTCGACATCTGTTCTTTGCTGCCCTTAGAAGCTAGGAACATCTTTTGTTCCAACATTTAAAATTATTCCCGACTTGCTGTATAATATCTTTTGCTACATTCAGTTCATCAAATGCAGCGACAGCATTGATCTCCGTCGGCGATTGTTGATTGTAGACTGTAGATGTTATGTTGACGTAGAAATATGTAAAATACATTCGGAGGTGACATCTCGACGCTCATGTGCTTGCGAGGTATGGTAGTGCGCGCGGACGAGTCTTCTATAGAAAGTTTCGTTTGTGAATGAAAAATTTATGCGTTTGATTGACGGATTAACTTTTAAATTTAATGTTCATCTTGCTTTAAATCAACTGTAAACCTGAAATTTGCCTCAAAATAATTGATGCGTAAAAATAATTACAAACGACTGATATCAATCAATTACGCATCATCACCGAACATACAAAGAGAGTTGTCGGTGTACCGGCATATGTACTGAGGTTCTAATTTTCTTTTAAAGATGTCACAAATTATTTTTAAACAAAACTGTAGTAAATTATTGTCAGACTATAAAATAATGAAGCTCAAAATTTTTACGAAATTAAAACCGGTTTTAGCCAATTTTGTGAAAATGCAGGTGGCCAATGAACCACTGTTAAGTCATAAGGCGAATCCAATCCTTGTCGATAACATTGAATACTCCCCAACCGCGTTATTTCTATACATTTCTTCTATTTGTATAAGAGGAGCGTCGACGACGTTGTGATTCAATGTAGATTTTGTTCCAAATGTTCTTTAATACGCTATCCGATTTGTTAGGTTTTATGCTTTACTCGTAATCAAAGATTGATATAAATACTCAATGTTTTCCACGCTTGAGCTGACCTACAAATTTACTTACCGAAGATTTTACCTCCTAAGATGTTACTTTGATGGCACCTTGTGACCACAATCATTTCGCCGTCGACATCAGCTTATTTTCGTCTATGTTTGTCATTTTAATTTTATTAACAGCAGAAAATCCTCATGTGGTCTACAGTTATTTCAGTTTAATGTTTTCATGTAGCTTGTCAGTGAGCGGTAATTGCTCAGTAATTCGTGCTCTGAGATGTGCTCTAATTGTTAATCGGTGCGCATAATTTGTGCCCTAATTGGTGATTTGTACGCTGATTTGTGCCCTAATTGGTAATTTGTACGCTGATTTGTGCCCTAATTGGTAATTTGTACGCTGATTTGTGTCCTAATTGTTAATTAGTACGCTGATTTGTGCCCTATTTGGTAATTTGTACGCTGAATTGTGTCCTAATTGTTAATTAGTACGCTGATTTGTGCCCAATTTGGTAATTCGTACGCTAATTTGTACCCTAATTGTTGATTCGTACGCTGATTTGTACCCTATTTGGTAATTCGTACGATGATTTGTGCCCTAATCGGTAATATGTTCGCTCATTTGTGCCCTAGTATATATTAAAAAAAATTCCTTAGTAAATCCAGTATTATATTGTTCTCTCTATACAAACCTTCACCAGACATTTCCTAACCAGGCAAATTATTATATATTTAATCAAGTTTATTCCTGAATTCTAATTTATAAAAAAGTCAAATTTTACTCAACTTTCTTCAGAGGTAAACTTTAAGTCGAATTCTGTTCTCGATGTTCGTATTGTTTCATAAACTCTTCGGAGACTCCTTTTAATTTTACAACCCGGAATAAAATGTTTTCGACTGCGAACTTTGCGCATTTTTATTACCCTTGCAAATATCTTTGAAATTGCAAATGATTAAAAATGATTTAAAATGATTGCATTGCATCGTCTACAATCTACAAATTTTTATAAAATTATCTCTCGCCACATGTATTTATACACTGATCTAAATAATTTTACACTCATAAATATTAACGGGTCCCATTGTCCAAATAATGCCGAGCTTTCTTAGTCACAGCGCAAGCGGTCAATGCCATTCTTAGCCAACTTACGTCCGCAAGCGGACCTAAGTTAGAAACGTCTTCTTGCCGGACTAAACTTGTTTCGATGACCCACTCGTTGGCAACAAATGCATCATTATTTGAAGAAAATCTTACACATTTCTCTTAGTGCACGATGACTTTAATAAGTAATCATCAATTAATAAACAAAGCTTTCGGTGACGTTGTAGTACCCAGGGACTAAGGCCTTGATGCGTAAGCAAGGCTCGTCGTCGGTCCGGTCACCGCCCACCAACGGGCACAGAAAGTCGGCCCGACACTCTGGCCCGCAGTCGGGCAGCTCGGGAGGGTCGGCCCAGAAGCTCCAGTAATGACTGCAGGACGGCGATTATGTGATTTAAAATTAAATTAAATTTTTTTAGCTTTAATCAGGCCTTGCTATTATTGACTAAATGAATATTATTTGAAACATTTGACGATTTTGGAAACAATCAGTACATGAGTGACAGAGAGAATATGCCTGACATGTATTAGGTAGCAGTCAGCCAGTAAATTTTAAAATTCATGAACCAAGCTTGAATTCTATCTAATTTTTAACAAAACATGATCATCAGCTTGAAAAAGTATTATAGAAAAAGCGTCTGCTTCAAACATATGGTTTCAGTACGACTGAAAATCAATTTTATTGAGATTGCGAATTAAAACCAATTGAGCAATTACCGGTAATTTTGACAATGCCAACTGGTTTAAAAGTATTATCTATGAAAATGTTCGTTTGCATTTGTAAAATTTAATCTATGAAAGCTCCTGGAAAAAAAATTAACTCTCAACGGCAGAACGTTGAAGCACAACGAATTTTTATTTCTAAGCAACACCGACATTCAAGTTAACCAACTCTTCCCAGCCTGACAGTATGAAACACTGAAATCAAAATTCGGATAAAAAACAGTCGTGCAAGGATCAAATATCCATCAAATATTGGAAATTCTGAACCAAGACTATTCATGTGGGCAATGATGTGGCAAACAATTCATGTGGAAACTCACCCATAAAATTCATTGAATAAATCGTCGTCTTCGGTCATCTGGAAGACAAGGTCGGCCCACGAGGCGGGCCACAAGTCGGGCAGGTCATATGCCTCTGTGGCGGAGTAGGCGAGGGGGAAGGCAGGGTCAGCTCCGGCGTTCGCCAGGGTCAGATTCATGGAGTAGGTCAGAGACTCCAGGACGGTCTGGCAGAAATTTATGTTGACTCCCAGATTTTATACCATTATAAAAATCAATAATCTTTCCAGATTACTCTTCAAGAAAATAGAAGCCTACAAAATTCAAAGATAATATAGATGTGTACATTTCATTTGTTTCTAGGAGGTTCAAATTTATCGAAAGATTCAAATGAAGAGTTCAGTTTGATTTTTTTTACACGACGAAGCTAGTTAAATATAATGGTTGTATAACTCTAATGTAAATGATGATTTCAGCATAAAGAAATCATCAGATCATCTTCGATTTCTGCCGAATTTATCAAAGATGTATTCATCAGAACCTAGATGAATTCCAAGAGGCTCATCTGATAAGTAACTGTCTTCTAGATGTCGAAGACATTGATTGGTGAGGACCAGGCAATAGGCCAGAGCGACGTATGGCAAGAAAATAATTCGAAAATTCCAATGCAATTATTTTGAAATCGTTCGAAGAGGGACGGTTCGTGGTAATTCTAAATAATTCTTTATGTTTATCTTACCTAACGTCCACTAAATATTTGCAGCATATATTAGATGATCTTGTTATTTCGGATAAACTATTAATTTTTTATTTGAATTTATACCCATAATAGGAGCGACACCGGCCTTCAAGAATGGCAAGAATGGCTGGCTATAATTAAAGATCTTTTCTATAAAGTACATTCAAATTGTTTTTAATTCCAGGAAAGCGTATAAAAATAACGTTTAGCGGGTAAGAAAAAATGTTTAGCTGTTAAAAGTAATGTCTACCTTTGAAAATAATGTTCAGCGGTGTTATGAACAACAATCACAACTGAGTATTGTAAACTGTCTGTCAAGAGTTAACGAACGTCCTACACATCAAAACGTACCCACGAACCACCAGGCCCGTCTACTTCGTACATCCGAAACGACGGACTTTTGAGCCCGTCGGAGCTGAGAGACGGGGCGAAGTACGCGATGCTAACGGGCCGAGTGTTGTTATCGACGTCCCAGTGCAACTGGACCTTGTCGAAGTGGGAGTGCCCCACGAATATAGCGGCGATGGTCGACTCGAATCTACAGTGGAATATGATAGTGTGTGATCAGCCAGTCATCTCAGAGGAAATAAATAAATGATATAGCGGCGATGGTCGACTCGAATCTACAGTGGAATAGGTAGGATCGTGGGTGTGATCGGCCAGTCGTCTCAGAGGAAATAAATAAATGATATAGCGGTGATGGTCGATTCGAATCTATAGTGAATTATGATAGTATGTAAAATCATCTCAGAAGAAATCTGAAGATACATTATATAGCGACGATGGTTGACTCGAATCTACAGTGGATTAGGTAGGATAGTGTGTGATCAGCCAGTCGTCTCAGTGGAAATAAATAAATGATATAGCGGTGATGGTCGATTCGAATCTATAGTGAATTATGATAGTATGCAAAGTAATTTTAGTGGAAATCTGAAGAAAAATTATATAGCGGCGATGGTTGACTTGAATCCACTGTAGAATAGGATTGTGTTTGATCAGCCAGTCGTCTCAGTGGAAATAAAAAGATGAATGATACAGTGTTTATGATCAATTCGAATCTATAGTGAATTATGATAGTATTTGTAGTCATCTCAGTAGAAATGTGAAGATAAATGGTATAGCGGTTTTGGTAGACTCGTATCTACAATATGCCCAGTCAAGCAGCAATGTGGGCAACGAAGTCGATTATTGCGGGTTATGTCATAACGCGGAAGATCCACCAACTCGATGATTTGGCAGTCGAATTTCCCTAAACAATCTTTACAGATGCACGGCGAACTATCGACTGTGGGCTTATCGCTGATGATCGAAGTAAATGAGAGTAGACACCTTAACAAACAAAGTGCAAAAAATTTATCTGCAAACTTTTTGTTTGGCTATTTATTCTTTTAGATTAATTAATCTGAAATTAATATACATTTTAGTTTGATATGATATGAAAAAAAAAATTAATTCATGATTTTATGATGATCACATAATAATTGATAATGTTACTGAATAGTAATCACAATTAATTATGTTATCACCGTTACTATTATCTAAAAATTTATTTTCTGAATCGTTACGACCAGCACCGTTACTACCAGCACCGTTACTGCCAGCACCGTTACTACCAGCACCGTTACTACCAGCACCGTTACTACCAGCACCGTTACTACCAGCGCCTTTACTACCAGCACAATATTTAATATTGTGCTGGTATATTTAATATTGTAGTAATATTGTGCACAATATTACTACAATACAATATTTAACTGTGTCTGCGTATGATCTGCCATTTTCTTAATTATTCCCAATGTGTGGAGTTCTGATGAATCTTCAGCACGTATTCTTTCTGTGATATATATTAGTCATTTTTCTCAAACCGTTTATTCTAATTAGCATGTACACCATTTTTCTTGGATTCGTTTTCGTTTTGTTTTCACCTGTCTAGTGTGCAGCATTGTTGATGTTTTCATTCATTTATTTTTTTATTCTATACCACGAGGAATAAATCTTGGGATAGACGTATTACATCACACAAATTTCTAAGCTTGCTCATTATAAATATTTAAAATCTTGTCTAGAAAGCTTGGGAATGTTTTATACATATGATAACTAATAGGTGCATTTGAGCATGTAACTTATATAGTCATATAGCCTGTTTATTATAACTCATATTAAATTCTGATGGTGAGCGTACAATGCTTCACACGACGATTAAATTTCTTTGAAAAAACATTTGTAAAAAAATTTTGCTGCCCAAAAGACAGTCGTTACTTGCAAAGGAAACCAAAACAGGGAAGAGCCTAGACAATAGTCTTATAAAATGTCATACTCTAGTAATATCTGAGTTAACTCTCCATCCTGAAGGCTTTTCGCATCTAGTCATACGATTGAACAAATATTATATCATTTAGCCATTAGAATGGTGAATTTTAACGTTACTTATTTCGTCTCCAATAATTTGCCGCTTATTGAAATGCAGCTAATTGGACCATAAAGCCGCTCATTCAATTTTTCTGAGAACTGGTAAGAAGTGATATTTTAGTTGATATATTTAGTTGGTAAGAAGTGATATTTACCTTGTTATGAGCAAGTTCATGTTGTGGCTGAAGGCTTCCAGCAAGCTCCCTATGGGGATGTGTCCGATGATGTGCACCTTCTCACCCGCTGCCTCAGCATTTAGGAGAACTTGTGCCAACCACTCAAGCTGACCGGTGGGGTCCACGTGGTTTATGAGCAAAAACCTTCACCCAGCAATAACATTAGTTACTGCTGCTCACTTGTAGGAAATTCAGATACTTGAATTTCTATACTTTTAGATTTATAACAGTCGTGTATAACATTTTTGCATCATTTCGAATCCAGACATCTGATGAATGTGAACGTGGCGGAAATTCAACCCGAATGAGATTGGTATAGCCGCTATAAATGACCCAACCTCAAATGGTTTGGTACCGCAATTCTCACTTCGCCAAAATAGTTGATTATTTGACATTTACACAAATTGGCAACCACCAGACAAGCTTACAAATTATTAACAATTGAAGGTTTAAATATTTCAAAAGCGTTGCCAAAATTAGTGACAATTCAGTTAATTACTCTTTTGGTGGGTAAACAAAATAGTTGTGCATTACGTAGCAAACATTTATGATGCTTTGAAAATGTTAAGACTTTAAACGATAAGGGACCTCTAAACGGAATTTCTGCCGGAATTTACATCGTTTCAACATAATGACAGATTTGCCCTGATTTATGATCTCATTTAAAATTATTTATGAAAGCTTTAGAATATTTTAGGAGGGTTAAATTCCCATAAAATTGACCTAGTGACGCCATTGCGGTAGGACAGAAGATAAGAGCTAGCTCGACTTTCAGCAATTCGATTTGAAGCTGAAGTGGTCATTCAATCCAAGCACGTATGCAAATTGTAAATTTGTAATATATTTCATGAATCTTTGTTGAAAAATATCTCCAAAAATGAGGACGTTCATCTCGTTTCAAACTTATTTGTGGATTCATCAGACGGTCGAGAAGTTTCTGGCTAACAAAATATTTTGTATACAACCTCAATTAATTATTCGACATTTACACTAATTGGCAACCACCAGACAAGCTTATACGACCTAAGACCACAAATCGAGTAATTACTCTTACCAGTTCTCATGGTATCCGTAATTGACGTTGAGGGAGACGACGCGTAGTCCTGGCACAGGAGACCAGTGATAGTACCCACCCCTGCGTACAGTGTCCATGGCACTCTCGGGCACTCCTCCGTCCCCCCACACAGTCTCCAGCAGCGGGTACAGCCAGTCCATTGAGTACCCGTCCGGGTACACGTCAGGAACTGGAAAACTGAGGTTAGAAGAATTCGTCAACTGTGGTCCCTGGTTAAGTCAGGCATGCTTACTCTGACAGCAGAAAAGAGATTTTTATAACAATGTAGTAACATTATATGTCCTATGCTCAGTCAAAGCTCCTGGGTAAACTTTCCGACGAGAGGAACTGAATAGAGAGTTAAGTGATAAAAATTTATTTTTAAGGAACGCGAATGATTTCACTCAGCAATTTGTGAACGGATTTTTTAACCCACCTTATGCTAATCTCATGTATTACCATGCTAACCCGAGTTTTAACTTAAAAATGCACGAACCGACGTCAATGCCATTAACGAAGGAATGTGTGATTAGTAGATTTAAAGTGATAAGACAATTATTGTTTAAATAGAACGATACGAAAAAAACAGAATTTATTTTACGTTATTTTCCCATCATTTATTCTAAAAAGATCACGGAAGCACTCTATGGGTGACATGACAAAAATCGAGTTGATATGGAAGGAGCTACGAATGAATACTAAAATTACTTTGGATTTTTTTGAAATGAATCAATATTTAATGGTGAGGGCGAGAAATAAATAGGTATTCAGTGTTAAACTATAATTTTTCTTTCTAATTTTCATTCATCAACAATTGAAGTGGTACTCCAATTGGCCAAGTAGCAATGCACTTTATGTCCTTATGTGGGACATTTTGAGCCAGTTTGGCTAGGCACAAGGACATTTCAGGGCTACTTTTTCTCCCGGCTCGTGCTGTGCGGAAGGAAGTGTGTCAAAATTTAAAAAATATAACTCGGCACTCATGAGTGACAGAGAGCACATTTTCTCGTCGACGAAAACGTGAAGTCGCGGACAGACGGACGGACATGACGAGCACAATAGGGCATTTTTTCCATAAATGAGAAAATGCGCTAATAATATCATACGCCCATTTGCGTTTCCCATTTGCGTTTTGCGGGTAACACATCTCTCTCTGCCACGTCGATCAATGCCCTGATTTGTGTTATTTTACCTGCTGCTGAATATCACCTTTTTACATTTAAAATAATTGACGTATGACACTGTCCTCCATATATTTCCCCCTACCTATTGACAGGCACAGTCTCGTGGTTGCCCAGCGTGTAGGCGACGGGTGTGTCGGGGAAGTAGCGGCGGATGACGGCCGCCGTGTCGACCACGGACGCGCGGATGTCTTCCTCCGTCAACATCCACACCACGTGTGGGCTCAGGTCACCCGTCACGTAGCTGATCGGTATGGATGATACTTCAGAGATTTAAAAGCAAAGAATACGCCTGAAAATTCCCCATACCTTCATAATAAACGTTTTGGATTCCAGCTTCGTCGTCAGTTTTAAAATTTAGTAAAAAATGTGGTAAATGGAATAGGAAAATAAGTGAAAAAACAGTGAAGTCAGTGAAAATATTTATTGTTGCTTTTACCACGTTATGCTAGTTTTCTGGAAATAACCTAATAAGCATAATAATAATCAGAAACATTGAGATGAAACTTAATTCATGATCACATTGTGTATAAATAGCTCGTCAAACTGACCGAAAATTGTTTGCAGAAACTCTACCTTATTTTGAAATAAATATGTAATCACAAAATTGGTTTATTAAAATAATATTATATGTTCAACATACACATAAATTAGATATATAAGAAAATATACAAATTTAGCCCGCATTGTTTAGCTTCAATTGAATTAAAAATCAAAATGGGAGCTCAAATTGATCGTACATGATATCAGGATTGAGAGTGCGGGCAACCTCGAGCGCAGCTTCCACGGTGCGCAGGGGCGGGTCGCAGCTGCCGCGTTCGGAGCCCCAGCGGCCAGCGAAGACGGTGTCGTTAGTTATGGTATCGTTCCAGTCGCGGCAGCAAGAAGGATGGTCGCAGTTGGAAATTGTTCCTTCAGTGTATTCTGGGTCGAAGTGCGTGTCAGACAAGTGCAGGATACGGTACGTTGAATCCTGAAAATAAATCGATCATGGTTAAATTATACTTTGATACAAAATTAACTTCAACTAGTTCTAATGTCAGTAAAGTAATAAATATTTCAATTTCTCCAATTGATTTATTTGATGATGCAATAAAAAATAACGATCAATATTGTAGTGGACAATAACAACTCAGGAAACACCGACATTGTCACAAGGACAGCAAACCAAGATAGTCTTGCTGAAGCATATTCCTGTATATGTTATATTATTGGTAGATCATCAACAGTTCCCTTGCCACAAGTTCTACAATTTTGACCTTGAAAATCAGCGATGGCCTTAAATCTATTACATTGTTCAATGTTATAAAAAGCATGAGAAATTGAATTGTTGCACTGATATTATTAAAAATTTACTGATAAATATTGAATCGTGGCTGTTTTTGGCATTGTTTGTGAGTGGTTTAGGCCGTTTTCTCTGGCCACTATCAGGCCACCCTGGCACTCGTGTTCTCTGTCAAAGCTCACCCCGACAACCGGCGGCACGACGTCAGGCTTGCCCCCGGGAACGTCTATGGACCACGGCGGCAGAGTTGACTTGCACGTGCCGAAGAAGACGTGACACACGGTGTCCACGTCGTGCTCCGTCGTGTTCAACACGTACAATACTTGCGGCTAAAGTGCATGAGAGGAACAAAATATTAGGAGCGGCAATGCAGTAAGAATCATGATTCTAAGAATAATATAATCATGATCTTGTAAGAATTGTAATGGTGAGGGTGAAGAGATGCATTTTAATACGATAAGATATAGAGTGGGAATAGGAAGATAATATATATGCAGAAATGTACAGGCCATTGTAAGATGAAAGGCAAAAGGCACTGCTGATCAAATGCATTTGGCTGACAAGAGGAATTGGATTTGGGTTCGCGGTGGCCTCCGGTTGGATTATGAAATCAGCCAGCCATGCGGTGCACATTTGTGGATTTATTAAAACAACTCACATACGTCAATATATATTCCCATCATTGACCTCTTCAGTTATAACTTTTACTTAATATTTTTGTTGGGAATGGCCTCAAAGGAAACAGATATAATGTTGCGAGAGAAATATGCAGCATTTTAACTAGATAGCTATCAAATAATAAAGGGTTCAATTGAGGATTAGGTTACGTACGTGGTACGGACAAAATGAGATTTCCATTTAATGAACAAAATACATGTTAGACCAATTTTTAATCAAATAAATTTCATATGAGACTAGCCAGTTACGAGAAAATAATAAATTCTTAAAATAACTTTGGAAGAAGGTTTGGCTTAGTCCAACACTTCGCTCGGCGGCGCTTGACCGAGATTGTGTATAAATCTCAGGCGACGTGATAGTCAGGTACGCACATCATGTCCTGACATCACACAAGGTACAGCATAGTAGTTGTAGTACGCGACATCATCACCAGGTACATCATAGCAGAAGTTGTAGGCGACATCATCACAAGGTACATCATAGCAGAGGTTGTAGGCGACATCATCACAAGGTACATCATAGCAGAGGTTGTAGGCGACATCATCACAAGGTACATCATAGCAGAGGTTGTGGGCGACATCATAGCAAAGTTTCTTCTGCAACATTTTAAAGTAACAAAAACTATGGACGCCGTAGGTCAGTAGCTCCTGCTGCTACACGAGTCAAGAAGTTGTACGTAAAAGTTTCAATAGTCGAACTGCTGTAGTACCTACTGGAGTCAGTACGTGGAGCGCCGACGATGTACCTACAGAGACCTAATCTCATGAAAGGCCACGCGGCGGCTGGAGTCTCCCACGGTCGTCGAAACCATCAGACGACACAAGAAATTGTAGGAATAGTGTCGGACAGCGGCGCCGGCTTTTCATCCAGAAGCTTGGTCTCTGGACCGGCAGACTGCATCCAGCCACGCCCGCTGACGAGCACCGCACCGCTCAGAGGAGAATGAACACCTACATTCTACAAGCGCGCAGCATCAGATTCGAGCAATGCTTTGGATAGAACAAAAATGCATGACCGCCGGTTCGCAGAACCTCAGACTGCTACAAATCGGGGAAACAACGAGTTCAAAGTGCCCATAAAGAAACACGAGAATGTTTGAAAAAACTACGTCACGAATGAATCACAATGCTTCGCATCCAACCCAATGAATACTAATTTAAGAGCATCATGTTGGTCTTGACCGGAACATAATCTTGTCGTCAAAACGATGATCAAGAGTCATTCTGTAACGGTGGCAAGCTTACGAACATTCACTCACAGCAACGAGCTTACGAACATTCACTATTCACTCACGGCAGCAAGCTGCACCATCTCGACGCAGACGTCATCAATGAAGAGATGGAAGTCTATGCAGATTTCTATTGCCAGAGTCTCGAGCTCCTGCTCACTGGCGCCCACGCTGAGTAGCTCCTCGATGCTGGCTACCGCTGCGTGGCACTCGCGACAACCGACATCCCTGCAGTTGGATTGAGGACGAGAAGATTTTTAGGGGCACATTTTTATGACTTTATTTTTCTATTGCTTCCTGTGCATCTAATTATTTTTAACTTTAACCTGAAATCTGCCTGAGTATAGGTCATAATATATTTACATTTAGCTTTTCAACGATCGTAATTTTGTTGTTCTTGCACATTTTCCGTGCACAAACAATGAGGACGAACTCAAGATATGTAAATTAATCACTAGACTGAATATATTTCGTCAGAGTACCTCGCTGGCTATTATACTCACACTTTCTCTTCATGTTCAGGCGACTGGAATATGAATCCGTGAGCCACAAGCAGTTGGCCTGAAATCATTCATGATTTGAGAAGGTCACCGTCGAACTTGCCTCATCGCAAAAATTAAATTTTGAACAATTGCATTTTTCAAGGTTTGTGCTAATAAGCTAATAAAAATTTCGCTAGAATTATGAAGATGCGTTCTTTGAAAACTGATCAATGAACGATCATCGACATGAAAAACTAATTTAGAGCTTTTTCAAAGCTAGAGCGTTTGTCATTTTACAATTTGGAAAATTAAGCTTACGACGAAGCGTAAGACCACTAAGTGAGAGTTGAGTTTCTTTAAATATACGAAAAAATTTGGAAGCCCTCAAATAGACTTGTAAAAATGAAATTGATTTTAGCGCTTTATTTTAGTTCATTATATTAGATATGGAATTCGTTTAGATATTAAAAATATATTAAATTACAGAATTACGAGAACCATATGTTATACATGACACGTTCGTTTATTCGAGAAGATCCATCTTAGAAACTCATTTACAAACACCAACAGCAAATTTAAGTTAATTTTAAACTTTTACGGTAAAAACAATTTTTTTCATCGACTTAAAACCTTTTCTAATATATATTCCGTACATACGAGAATAAATAATTCTCAAAATTAAATGTTGTACCACATTTGAACATTTGATGAGACTCCCATATGCCCAAGTTAAGCTTTATTAAGCTTGAAACTTCAAAATATATAAATAAATTCATCAATATTTGTCACGGGCTTTAAAATATGGCTTTTTCCTGGTCCCATTGATACCTTATTAATTCACGAGTCTCATGTAAAACACAACTCTTTGAATAAAATTTTCCGCAATAAATCGTTCGATGTTGGGTCGAAGGCATTATTGGACTGAGCGGATACCAGGCGTTTTTGTAGCACAGCCAGCGGGATGTAGGGGTGACTAGTAAATTTTATAAAAGTTACACGACTTATGTACCTATCACTGACTCACAAAAAATACTTATTAGTTCCCTATACAAAAAATCGAGGCAAATATTTTAAATGTTGATTGGGTCTACACAACCTCTGAGAGATTGAATTGAGTCATTGTCTAAATGACGACACATTTCCTTACACGCAGTACGATTGCTGAATGGACGTAGCACTGATACGGCGTTTTGTCGGGCAAAAGTGGGTCAGGATGACCCATCAAGGGCTATAAGTGCATTGCTATTTGGACAATGTATAACTAATTTCTCTGAGTATTTATGACGCTAATCTGGCACCCATTAACAGATCAGTCAAAGATGAGAATGAATGAGATGAGGCTTCGGTTGAATTGATGCAGTATGCGGCTAAACTAAAAGTTGGACGGGCCTTTAAACGAAATCAAAATTTTGAGTTTAGGGGAGCTTTAGGAGAGTTTGCCTTTTCGTTCCTGGCTCAACCTGGGTTTCGGCAAACGCCAATTATTGATATGATTGTTCTTATTGTGCTGGAATAAATCCCAGCATTAGCTTAACTATTAGTTTTAGTTTTAATATTTTTTAGTATCCGCGTACACGGACAGGCTCGTTCCGGGATGTGCATCATTTTCATGTAATTTTGCCTGATTTATCAGTGATATGAGCAAGGATGTTCAAGCATTGTTTACTGTTTCATGATGTTCTATCTCATGATGCACAACCTAAAAACTATGTTCTGTTTTCATTGAATCCGGTTAAACTCATAAATGATCTTGATACTGTCAATTATTAGCAGTTTTGCCCCATTTATAACGTGTGTTTGTTTTTTTTAGACCGATTTTCTAGCTTACTGCAGTATCAAAGTGATTGTGCGATTTAATCCAATTGTCCATGATTATTGAACCAATTACTATTTAAAATTCACTTGTGTAACGTAACCAGGCAGTTTGTACTGTATAACCCTGAGCGGAATTTTTCCTTGACAAAATTTTCCTGTTGCCGCCTATATGGAAATTTCTGAATATTCCTAAGCGTCTTGAATTGCTCAATCGTTACCGACTGACGTTTCTAGGAGTTACTATTAAGACTAATTTTAAGTTCTGCCTTCTTATGGTACTCTGTTTTGCAGAGCACGTCATGTGAAGATGGACTGAAAAGAAGTACAGTAAGATTACAAAATTCTGTATTTCATTCTCCGCATACCATCTGCGTCCTCTGGCAATGAGGACGCGACACTTATATCCACCATTGATTTCACTTTGCATCTTTTCGCCAACATGAAGGAACATTAGAAATTGAGCCACACATTGGGCATTTTTAAACTTAATTATGATCATATCAAATGGTTGATTAAATAATCGTGAAAAGTGTTCACGTTTATTAGCAGTGGCATCACAGACTCCAACGACTGAAAATTCAAGGAAGCCTAATAGAAGCTGTGATCAGCCTTTGTCATAAAAACAAATTTTGAACTTACCTTGCAGCAAAGCGACGATGCAGGTATAGAGAATAATTTTCAGGTACATTTCTCCCTCTGAATTTTGATAAAGATAACCATATAAAGAAGATAATAACTCTGAAACGGTTCATATAAATTCAGTCATAAATGTTTATTTCTTGTCGTGTTGGAGCCGCATCCCATCTATGTTAAAGGTATATTGCTCCACGAACATTATTTTATTTCCCATTTACAAATCAATCTTATCAAGCTGCCATTTCCGAAAGAGGACCATTTAATTTGAAACCGTCCACCAATTAAATTGTAATATTTTACTGGAGTAGGAGACCATCCACTTTCTAGTAACACAGATTGCAACGCACAGTTATAATATATCATCGTTTGATATTTTAGCAGCATATCATGTCGAAAAATACGAACAGTTCGCGGCAATATTATTCACTTAACTTAGAATATGTAGCATCTATGGCTTATATCATTAACGTACGTGTCATTTAATAAATGATTTATTAATTTTTACTTGAAAAGTGTTTAGCCAACCAAAATAATCCCGATATGAAGGTAAACAATTCCAATTATTTCATCAGACAAGAGTTACGTCCTATTTTAATCATCGCAAGGCAGTAATGATATGCTGTTCAGTTAGCCAGGTCAGTGCGGCGACAGATGTTTGTGTGACGCGGGAATAAGCAGATGAGGCTGGGGGAACTTCACAGTGACTCACGATAAGACGATCTAACACTCCTAATGGAAAATTACCTGATAATATTCGTAGATAATATTTGTTTTCGTGTCAGTATGTTTACACAACAGTGCATGAATCTAATCTTTCACTTTTATTCGAAATAAATAGCATGGAGGCAAATTTCGACTTTTTTCTAGATTTATCGGCTGTCAATTGCGAACAGCGCTTAAAATGAAAGAAAAAGGTAGAATCTCACACAAACCTTAAGAAATATATAAGTTAAATATATTTTCTTAGTCAAGCATAATAGCTAAAAAAGAGGAAAAATTTACATGAATAAAAGTAAATATCCTTTATTGCAAATTTTCACACAAGTTATGACTGAAAATATTTGATGATATGAATACCTTCAGCCGAAAACTCGAACATTTCGGTTTCCTAATGAATTATTATAAAAGATTTTTAACGAATCAAACTGTGCCACCTGGATGACGGTATATCTATAGAGAAATAAATAATAAAATTTTATATAATAAATATAGAGTGGCAGTGAGTAGCTTCTCTTAACATTTTAGAGTAGCTGAAAAATTATTCTTGAATGGTAAAATTTAAAAACTGAAAGTCGTTTCATTATACTTTTAAGGAACAAGATAACTCAGCATTTATTTTTCATTAATTTGTCCTGACACAACGAGCGCACAATCTCAGTCCACGACTAACGGTCTGCGCGTTCGCCCGATAGGAGTAGCACCAACCAGGCGCAGTTGTACCAGCACTTATTGTACCACGAAAGAGGAATTTTATTAAAGAGGTAACTGAAATATTATATATTGACAAAAAAGAAATAGAATTAGGGGCCTTGAAAATCAGCTACCGAGCAGCAATGTCAGTCATAGGGTTTTATCTATTATCTCTTGTCTTTCCGGTGTGTCATATTCAATGTTTATTGTTCATGTAAAAATGTTGTATATTGTTCAATGTTTATTGTTATTGTTCATGTAAAATGAGTATGTTCAGAGGTACCAAGATTGTGATACTGTCAAACTGTAGCCATAGCAATAGGCAGAGCACGCGCCTATTGCTATGGCTGAGCAATAAACAAACGTCGCAGGCTGCATTGAAGCCGAATTTTATCGTTATTTGGTTAAGAAGAAAGATATTGTTTGTATAGATATATAACTTTGCTTTCTCGTGATATGTTAATCGCAGTCACATGCTATGTCCATTGTGGCTCCACGTTACGTATCTTGCTGCTCCACGTTACGTATCTTGCTGCTCCACGTTACGTAACTTGCTGCTCCACGTTACGTATCTTGCTGCTCCACATCAACAGTGTTAACAGTCAACAGTGTTAACAGTCAACATTGTTAACAGTCAACAGTGTTAACAGTTAACAGTCAACAGTGTTAACAGTCAACAGTTAACAGTTAACAGACAACAGTGTTAGCAGTTAACAGACAACAGTGTTGGCAGTTAACAGTCAACAGTTTTAACAGTTAACAGTATTAACAGTGCTAACAGTTAACAGTGTAAACAGTGTTAACAGTTAACAGTGTTAACAGTTAACAGTGTTAACAGTTAACAGTGTTAACAGTTAACAGTGTTAACAGTTAACAGTGTTAACAGTTTGTTCATTTGAAATTTTGAAGTAAAAATGTTCATTTGAAATTTCGTGCTTTAGACGGTAAGGCAGTGAATGGAATAAGTGGTACAGAAACGAAATTGCTTGGTGTGGTAGACTTGCAATCATCTTTGCTAGGATGTCCGATTGACGAGCCGTTGCCTTTTGCTGTCATAAGTGCCGATGATATGCCGTGTTGTGCAATACTGGGTGTTAATTTTATTGTCCGAAACAAAACTTGTTCTTGATTTTAATGGGCGTTTTATGAAACTTGATTCTGGGTCAGGACGTGTAGACGTCCCTTTGCATCTGTGTACCGACGCGAATTGTGTCAACGTAAGTTACCGGTACGTGCTGGCATATCACGCCAGTGACAGCAGTCTGAGACCGTCATCTGGAGACGAGGATACAGATGAGAGTGTCAATGTTATAGATGGCATGGAACGATTCCAATGGCAGATTTCTCGCAGTGACCTGGTATTGTTACAGAATCGTGACCCAGAAATTTCGCAATTAAAGGTCAAGGTAGTGGATAAGGTACCTGCCAAGTCTTGGCGCGAGCGAGAATTGCGGCGCTTTAAAACTAATAGTGAATCTTTGCGTGTTATGACAGATTTGCCTGTAATAGAATGAAATTATTCCGTACCTGTTGTACCATTTTCTTTATTAGTTGACATATTGTGTTTAAAGTTCATGTAAAGTTGGCTCATATTGGCAGAAACAAGTTGATTTCAATAGTAGGCAGACAATATTTTCACCCTTCACTCAGTCGTGTTGCTGCAGATATTTGCTCTTCTTGTGTTCATTGTCAGCTATACATGCAAAGTATCTTCGCAGTTGAAAACGCCGCCAGCCATCAAAATTAAGTCCTTGTTCCCTTTTGATCTTGTAGCTATGGATTTGCTTCAATTTCCAAAGTCGTCAGCCGGTCACGTGGCCGCATTAGTGGTAGTAGATCATTTTTCTAAATTTTTATTTGCAGTTCCGTTGAGAGATAAAAAGTCATCATCTGTGTGCAAGGCTGTGTGCGATAGTATTTTGCCGCACAATCTTCGGTTACCGTCCAGGGTTTTGACTGATAACGGACCAGAATTTCGATCGAAGGAATTTAACGATGTTTTAGCTATGTATAACATTTCACACGTATATTCAACTCGTTACAGAGCAAGCGGAAACGGAGCAGTTGAGCGATCGAATAGAACTATTACAAGAGTTTTTAAAAGGTATTGTTAACGAAAACGTATGTTCGTGGCATGTTGCATTGAATAAGGGAGTTGTCGTGTACAATAATACCTGGCATGTTCAAATTAATGATACTCCTTCCAATTTTATTTTGCATAAAGCTCACAATACTGATGTTACCATTCCATTAGATTCAGCAACTGTAAACACCTGGAAAGATGCGCACCCTCAGTTTAAGTCATTTTCATGCGGTATGAAAGTAGCAGTCAAAGCAATTAGAATTGGGAACCAATTGTCGTATAAATTAGGTAGGAAGTTCAATGGCCCATATACTGTATCCAAGGTGCAGAGTAACGGTGTGACGTACGAAGTAACTGATGATGCTGGTGATATGTTGAAAGTGCACCATAAGCAGATGAAGCCGTGGGTCAGTCCTCCTCAGTACCTACTGCGATATATGGATGAAACTGGTGACCCTAATGTGCGTGTGAATGTCGATCATGGTGGTAATGATGAGGCCAATTATGTTTTGGAATATGACAGAACTCATAATGATGTCGAATTTCCACCGACCGCATCGAGCGATAGTGACTATCCCGAGGATGAAGCGAATGATGTGGAAAAAGGTAGCAACGCGAGTGGTGCAGGTGATGTCGTGAGTGACGATTTGGAGGATGAACGTGTGCCTGAACGTGTGAATGATCCTGACCTGGTGAAGGCATTTTACGAGCTGAAGACAAGATATATCCTTTATGTCACTTCAAAAGATCTGGATGCCGTCGTGTTACCTGGACGACAGCCGCAATCCAATGGTGAAAGAAGTACACTAGATTTGGCCTTCGAGCTCGACGGGGATGAAGGCAGAGTAGAAGATACTGGCCTGGATGACGTGTGTAGAGTGTCTGCCCCTCTAGAAGAGATTAACCCGACCAAGCAGTTTGACATGTCAGTGTCAATGTCAGCTATACAGGATGTTGAAAGGGAGCCGAACGATGCAGACAGTTGTGCGAGCGAAAGCTTTTGGTTGTGGCTGGATCAGTCTATCTCCGATCGTGAAGACGTGTCGATCGCGTCGAGGAGTGAACGGGCCCAACAGTTTGAATGATGGCTGGATGGAAGACGTGTCGGATGTAGTTGGAATGGATACCTTTATAATTGGAAATCAGAGGAGGAATGCTTTGGACGCAATGTCATATCATTTGAAGCATGCGCGAGAGGTTGTGCGAAGTCAAAAGAAGGGCAAAACTGAACTTGAGCATGGAAGGTGTGAACAGCTGCGTACGTCTGTAGAGCCTGATGTAGGTGAAGTATCGGACGTCGTAACATCGTTGCCAGAAGGCTCGAGGGAAGGTGTGAAGACGAGATCCCGCGGCCCGGTTCAGACTCACCCCAATGTGCAGGGGGGTGTTTTGGAATATGTACTCAGTCGAGACCGTCGTAAATAGTTGAGTTATCGTTTTAGTATGTTCGTGATTTATTGTCAATTCTGATAGCATCTAAATGCGTTTTATTTACTAGCTAATAAAGTTTTTACTGAATCCATTGAAACATGTCTGAAGTTGTTTATGTATTGATTTGTTAGGCTTCTGTTAGGCTAGGTTCGGAATTCTTGTTTTAGGTTTTATCACCCTACACGTGTACGCATATGGTTAAGTGCAATGCTTTGCACTTGGTGGGGGTGATGTAAGGGAACGTATGTTATTGTAAATATTAGATTATGTACGCTATTGTAAATATTAGATTAGTAATTTCTATTTTAGGTTTTTAGTCACCACTGACGTGACCTCGCGTAGGAATCCGCTGTATCTTGTCATTCGTTTGTGCGATTCCACCACAGAGGTACGTGGGTCTTTTAGTCGTGCTTATTTTCAGTGTTGACAGTGCCCTGGTGTTTGTGAAGTTATATTTATTCATGTATCATATGTCATCAGTGATATATTTCTGCGTTTATTAGTTTATTTATTCATTAGTTCTAATTTTGTATTTTCGTTTTTGTATGTGCAGAAAGGCTCCGATTCTAGAACTTGCTTCGATCAATAGTGAAAATAGTTAGTCGGCCTAATGAAAACGCACGGTTTTGTTTTGTTTATTGATTTATTTTTTATCCATTTTTAGGTTGTTTCAATTATTATTTTTTGTTCATTTATCCAGTTTTATTAATCCTCAATAGCAATAATTATTAAGACACGATCATAAGTAAATGTCTGGTGGCCACTGACGGCTTTATTTATCGAATGGGCCCCGACAACCTGACAACTCGGAAATCGAAGAGAAGCGACTCGTTCGCGATCTATAGGAGTGTTGATGAACAATCGGGTCAATTTTGGTGATCACATACCGGCAATAACCGCAAAAGGTAGACGACAGATGGGTGGATCTGGCGGACGTTCAGAACGAGAGAAGCGGAACCGATGATCACACTCTTCAGAGCCCTTGTAATACCTATCCTTGAATACTGCTGCCAGCTCTGGACTCCGTTCACACTAGGTGCAATACGGCAACTGGAAGGAGATCAACGAACCTTTACTTCCAGGATCAGAGGGATGGAGAATTTTAACTACTGGGAGAGGTTACAGCGACTGAGTCTGTACTCACTGCAGAGAAGACGGGAGAGGTATGCCATTCTGTACACATGGAAAATGATAACCGGAATGGTGCCAAACTTCGAGAGCGAGACCTTCAGGATTCAGACATATCACAACGAGAGAAGGGGGAGACTGTGCAAGATCCCCCCCTACGTATCAGATCCGCTGTCAGATTTCAATCCCTGCGAGAAGGATCATTCTCCGTGGCAGGACCAAAGCTGTTCAACGCCCTACCAAGGGATCTAAGAGAGGGGGAGTTTACCCTGGAGACCTTCAAGAGACAACTAGACGTGTTCCTGAGAACAATCCCAGATCGACCTCCCCTGCAACACTACCAGCGGCGAGAAGCAAGCAACAGCATCGTGCATCAGGTGGCCCAAATGAGGGCGGATGAACGATAAGCAGAGGCGGCGATCCATCGTGGCCTGGGACTGCTATGTCCCAAACAAATACTAAGGAATACAAAGGGAGGCTTTTGGTGTTGAAGGCCGATCCAAACATGGGAAAAAGTAGGTATATTCATGATATGGAATGCAAAAGGTTTCAATAGGTGCAGATGTACGTTTATAAATTCTATAAATTCTATGAATAGTAGCTTTAGTTTGTATTCGTAGAATACCCTCTTTCCTTCATATTCATCGTGTTGCGTGGCGTTCCAGAATGCTCTCAACCATCAAGTTCTGCGAGGGATTCTTGGAGAAAAACGAAACCTAGTTGCTGCTAATGGGCCGAATAAAAAGAAAAAGCGCTTCTCCGATCTCAAGAAAGAAATTGGGAGTCACCTCACCGGTATGAGCACTTCTCGCCATCCGCATCTAGACGCTCACAAACTCAAAATGAAAAAAATGGAAACTGAGGAGAAAAACGTGGACGCATTGCAGAACCTGGTAAAAACTGCCCTCACAACAATCAAGATGGGCGCCGCAGGGGTGCAGAATGAGACGTGTCTCTTGCTGCTCCACAGTGCTGGTGCCAACATAGGCACTCTGGGTCATTCTCGGTAAGGGTACATAATAATGTTCGTGGGCATTCGTGAAGAAAATAGGAATGAAATATTTTAAAACCCTAACGAGCAAATTTAATGATATATTTACTGTACTTAACTATTCATTTATTGCAATGACATAGGTTTACAAACCGATTGATTTTACAGCAAGCAGATGGAAGGATTCACGGACGCTTTAATTGGTCGCTGCAGGCTGAGGCTGAAGGAACCATGTCGACCTCACACCATGTCGTCGACCTTTGGAACCATGTCGACCTCACTACGAAATTGCCATCAACGGGATTCTACCCTTACTACGCTGTGGCGAGCGACAAGAGCACGCCGGGGTGAGAGAGCCTATCCAACAGGTGCACCAAAAGTGTCGCGTAGGTGCCCCAAGGGGGTCGCGTAGTTAGTGGCACTGCAGAGGAGCTGGCAGTCCAAGTGATTGATACACTAGTCGAGTTTGCTCTCATCGAACCAGAGAACTTAAGCTATTTGATTGGTGAGCATTAAAAGTACTCCAGTCATCGTAGCAAGTATTTTGTTGCTTTCGCGTTTTTAAAACATTCTAGCAAGCAGGTTTTTATTTTCGTTTGTTTGTTCTGATAAGAATGTTTTTAACAAAGTTATTTGTTCATGCTTTAACACTTACAATTATTTAAACGTTTGAGCAATGTTAAATGCTTATCGTTCGCATAACACTTATTACTTCCATTCAAGACAGCAGTTTCATGATACTCAATTTTTCATTTGCTTTCAGCGAATCATTCAGACGGCCAATACCAATCAGTTGGTTTCCAAGCAGAACTCTCGAAGCGCTGCCAAACGAACACAAGAGAAGGTCGTGCCCGAGGACTTGAGTTTCCGGTTGTTTGGGAGGGCGGCCATTGGCTTGGTTTGTGCATCAAAACAACTAAAGATAAGTCTTCCTCTTCCAAGTTCTTTAAAAAGTTCCTGGAACGAGCGAACTGCTTCCATGATATGTTTGGTTCAGGGCGCGGCTTTCATGAGTATAAAGCCGTGATGGACGAGACGGATGCGAAGGATGGCCGTGATGGACGAGTTCGTTTGTCTGCATGGATACTCAGTGATAAGGTTCGTCCAGATTCAAAAAATATTCTTTGGCCACAACTCGGTTATTGCAATGAATGAAGGAAAGGTTTTTGGGTTTTATGTTGCTGCTGACTATTGTACCACTAGCCTTCAACACTTGATTCGACTGGATTGAATACAATGCACAAATTAATAATTGATTCTTAAAACAGGTTCTCAAGCTCTGCTTTCGACTCCTTGAAGGTGCTTTACCGCAGCTATCAGGCCCTGATTTTGACTTATGAAGAGAATCGGGAGACTGAAAATGATGCAGATGAAATGAAATTCAAGGTACATACAAAATTCACATTAGTTTCAGCAGATTATTAAGCATATGATACTAAACTTCGTGGTTGAATATCTGCTTTGGATATTTGAAAAAATTATATTGCAGATCAGGGGTTGGGATTTCGCGCTAGAGCTGTGTCTTCAACCTATCGTCTCGGTGATGGTGCTGAGTCAACGGGTCGACCAACAACTCTGGAGCATCAGAGCGTGGATCGAAGAGTTGTTGAAAATATTGAAAACGATGGAGAACGATCTACGAAAGCTTAAGGTTGCTAGCCCTTTTATTACCTTCGCTTCCGCCCACTACTGCGGTCTTGATCGCGTGATCTATCACGTGTCTATCAGACGTTGAGTCGTCCTCAATCTCTATAAGGTCAAGTGAATTGACACCGGAAACAACTTTTGAAACATTTAAGGGGCCAGGCTAATTTCTCTTGTGTCCAATCCAGTTCCGGTTGGGGAGACTATCTGATACACCAGAGTTAACAGCAAGACTATCGAGACTACCACAGCATTTTGTTATCGTCAGTAGACCTATTCAACCGCCCGGCCTTGCCGTCTGTGCTTCATCCGTCAGTCGTCTGCGATTTTACCGTCAGTCGTTTGTGATTCTACCGTCAGTCGTTTGTGATTCTACCGTCAGTCGTCTGTGATTCTACCGTAAATCGTCTGTGATTCTACCGTCAGATGACTGTGATTCTACCGTCAGGCGTCTGTGCTTCTATCGTCAGTCGTCTGTGATTCTACCGCCAGTCGTCTGCGATTATACCATCAGTCGTCTGCGATTATACCATCAATCGCCTGCGATTCTACCAGCAGTCGTCTGCAATTCTACCGTCAGTCGTCTGCGATTCTACCGTCAGTCGTCTGCGATTTCTACCATCAGTCGTCTGCGATTCAAACATCAGTCGTCTGTGATTCCCCCATCAGTCGTCTGCGATTCTAACATTTGCCGTCTGTGATTCCACCATCAGTCGTCTGCGATTCTACTGCCAGTCGTCTGCGATTCTACTGCCAGTCGTCTGCGATTCTACCATCAGTCGTCTGCGATTGGATGTCGATCTGTTGCCTTCAATGGCTCGCATTAATCTCTTAACTGAGTATCAATATACACAAACTATTTTACCGTTTTCGATTAATTTGTTTGCCGAGTTCTCTAATTAGGATTATATTCATATCCGTATTCATTGAGTACCACAACAAACGTATCGCCATACTATGCAGGGGGCTGATATCTTCAATTGTCGCTATAGAAGACATTAGCACTCAGCCGCCACAAATCATTCCATTTCACGAGGTGCAGTTTTGTTTAGTCTGTCACAATTGAAATGCGCATCAGAGTTTAGATAATTTCCACGCTTCAAGCAGACAGCGAAAACTAATCCTGGAAAATAATACGAAACTGTAACGAGGGAAATGAGTAAAATTCTAGCTACCATCAAGATTATAGCTGAACATATAAGATTCAACGGCCCACATTTCCACGTTGCGCTGTGTGCTTATAATCGCTTATTAAGACAACACAGCGTCCTTTTTTATTTTCCAGAATAAAATCCTCATTGTAGCACAATTGACCAAGTTGCACAAGAAAAATCAAAGAGTAGGCTTTCCAGTCGTTGCTGAAGCAAGAGCCTGTGGTTACGATCTAGAATATATTTTTGTTTTGGTTTCCCTTGTTAAAAGTTGTTTATTCAAAAACAATACCAAACATGCGCTGCAACACCAAACATGCGCTGCAACACCAAACGCGCTGCAACACCAAACATGCGCTGCAACACCAAACATGCGCTGCAGCACCAAACATGTACATGCGCTGCAACACCAAGCATGCGCTGCAACACCAAACATGCGCTGCAACACCAAGCATGCGCTGCAACACCAAACATACGTTTTAACACCAAACATGTGGTGCAACAAATATCATACGTTGCAACACCAAACATACGTTGTAACACCAAACATGCGCTTTAACACCAAACATGCGCTGTAATACCAACATTCGCTTCGCTGCAACACCCAACATGCGCTGCAACACCAAACGTGCGCTGCAAAAATACATTAGTTTATTTCGAATATGAAAATTTTCTTCTGTACCGAACGGCTGCACAGAAAATAACTCTGGATGGTATACTCATATATAAAGGATGTCATGCTTCCATCTCCGAGCAATCACTTTCAAAAACAGGCAAGCACGTGGCATTTATTTAATATCTTAGTGTTATAGAAACATCTGCCCAGGTAAGTTTTATTGGAGGCAAAAATCGTCTTCATTACTAAACGCAACGTGATTATATATTCAATTGCGACTGCTTCTTGAACGCTGCTCAGTGACAGGAAACGTTTTGCAACAGAAAATGACCCTATTCAACATTATTTAATGCGATAATTGCTGCTATGCTCATATTTTTAAATGATTCTTGTTGCCGAAAGGCGAAAGCAAGCAGTATACCATATTATTCTCACCGACATCACGAGGTTTGGTCGAGTTCCTTATAATATCACAATTTTTTCGCTATCAAATTTTTTACTGAGTACATTAAGTTTTATTTCATATAAATTCAATAGACATAAGTAAAACCGTTTTACGTGACAATTACAGATGCACAAGTACAACCGGAAATAATTCTGATACCTTAAATAAAGTTAAAATCAAAATGGTAAATCCAATTGCTCTCTAAAAATTGACCGGGAATGAAATAACCAATATTATTTAGCGATTTCAAATGAATGCAAGCTGATTCGTCGTATGATTACTTACAAAGACCGTAACAGGACTGTGAAGTGACGATGAGACGAACCTCTACGGAGCCTTCATCGTAATGATGCCCAAAGAGCGGGCGCGTCATCAGTGATAAGCAATAGTAGACTTCATGTCTTCGCGCCCTCCGATGCAGTGCGACTGTTTGTACCATAAAAACTTCGAACCTTTCTTTTGAAATATTCTCTGGCATTTGAATTGTGACAGACTGAACAAAACTGCACCTCGTGAAATGGAATGTTTTGTGGCGGCTGAGTGCTAATGACTTCTATAGCGACAATTGAAGATATCAGCCCCCTGCATAGTATGGCGATACGTTTGTTGTGGTACTCAATGAATACGGATATGAATTTAATCCTGATTAGAGAACTCAGCATACAAATAAATTGAAAGCGGTAAAATAGTTTGTGTATATTGATACTCAGTTAAGAGATTAATGCGAGCCATTGAAGGCAACAGATCGACATCCTTAATTATGGGATCAGGAGTTAGAGGTTTTGCATTATAGGGTCGGTGCTGAGGAGGTCGAGTCTGTAGTGTAGCTCATTCCGTCAATATTCACATACTGCAATACTGAACTTGTCTTTCACTTTCTGTACCATATTAATATGTAATCCACGCTTCATATGACAAATAGCAATAAACGATCGCAAGAACATAGGGAATACTAAGTTTATTTAAAGCGTCCTTCCGATACGACGATCAGTGAACGAATTAATTTCAGTAGCAATGTCCTCATTTGTAATGTGTATTTTCGTTTAGATTGAGATTATCTGCGGGTGTCGAAAATAGGCGCCTCATGACATAATTCGGTGATTGGTGATGGCCAAGCTGATGGCTATTGAAGGGACACCGCAGAACCTTGTATTGCTCCACCCATGATTCTACTAACGCTAGCAAACTAAGTTACTTGAATCCATCACCTATGAACGGCAACCGTCCACGCAATGAAAATACTTCGATCTATTGAATCCGAGGCAATTATATTTTTTTTCTATATATGCATAACAACTGAACACCAAATTCAATTTCAAGAGATGTCATGACAGACAAAACTATTCTAACAATCCTGTAGAATAAACGCACAAATTTAAGCAGAAACAACGGCTCAGTCAATACATCGATACTTCGCCGACAGCGAGTTTATGGACAGAAATAGCAAACAACTATGATGAGAATGCAATAAAAATATGGCAGATTCTTGAGCAATTGTCAACTGTCTACTTGAGGCCTTCAATTCCCCATAACGAGGTGGAATTTTGTACTCGATGACAACAAAGAGATAACAAACCAAAATAACGGAACCCACAACCAAAAAATGCTTAGAAAAACCAAAAAAATACGTTTTAAATCATAGTAAAGTAAATTTGATCTATTCTGTCATGTATAAGAATTGTTGTGTTTGGATGGCCCAATTTGTTATGTGAGAAGTATTTTCCAATGATCGCATTCCGCCAGTAAATTATCTGGCACTCGTTCTACCACCCTAATTAAATCAATTCCAACATCAATTCCCTGACTAAAACTGCGCTGCAACTTATCCACGCGACAACATTTCTTCTCGCTTCGAATCACCGACATGTGGAACAGCCTTCCCGATTACTCGTTAGCGCTCCAAGTATGAACGCGTTCAAGAACAGACTAGATAAAGCTATGGAAAAATATATGTTCAGACTTGAAATGCCTAGCACCATATCGCACCCGGTGGAAGTTTAGTAGCTATTTAAAACTATCGTCAGTCCTGAAAAGATCCGGTCAAATGGCACGATTTTAGATCTTCTGTGAACAAGTAGCGAAAAGTACAAGAATCGGCGACAGGACACATCAGGCCTACACTTCAGCGCCGACAACACTATGTTATGTTATGTTAAGTGTGGGACGTGCAAACTAACTGCACGAGGCTATAACGCTGGGCTTGTGCATGACTAGCCTACCAAATATGGGACAGGCTACTGAGGCTATAACGCTGGGCTTCGGACTAACCTACCAAATATGGGACAGGCTACTGAGGCTATAACGCTGGGCATGGGACTAGCCTAGCAAATATGGGACAGGCTATTGAGGCTATAACGCGGGGCTTGGGACTAGCCTAGAAAATATGGGACAGGCTACTGAGGCTATAACGCTGGGCTTGGGACTAGCTTAGCAAATATGGGACAGGCTACTGAGGCTATAACGCTGGGCTTCGGACTAGTCAAGCAAATACGGGACTGGCTACTGAGGCTATAACGCTGGGCTTGGGACTAGCCTAGCAAATATGGTACAGGCTACTGAGGCTATAACGCTGCAGGGGCTGCCTTAAGAGCCCTGTGGACGCGCTCAGCCGCGATAGTCGCTTACGGACTTTTATAACTATTTATAACTGCAATAACTTCCCTCATAAATAAGATACAAGTTTGAAATTTGGAATGCTGTCCTGGCTAATTATTTTCAATGCGCTGTCATTAAGATAAATTATGTAAACTTTTTATTTCGACTGTTATCAGGGAGGATAAAATTATGCACCCCGATGTTCCTATAGCGTGTGACTTTTCTAGCATTTTCTCGATATACGGCGGTTTAACTATTTATTCTTCATTGATCGCTACCCCAAACATTTCTGAATTATTATTCTAGTATTAGATATATGCNCAACTTCAGTGTCCGAAATAATATGGAAGCTGTTCTCAATTGTTTTAAGCTGTCTCTTATACACATCTAGATGTGTATAAGAGACAGACGCAGCTCTGTCCCGTATATGTTACGCCCACTCGATACATGACCCAATTATTTAAGCAATTAATTCATTCACCAATTACTCTCTACATTCATCCTTTTCCTCCAACTCCCTCAATCATTCAGTCCCCCGTTGTTCAGTGGATACTGTTCGCAGTGCACTGAATTTCTCCCATCGGCAGCAAACGGTTTTTGTACTAGTGAAAAATAAGCCGCTGTCTGCAGTGAAGATGAGAAATTTTGCGGTAACTGAGGAACTCGAGAGATTTTAAAAAGTAATGAAAATGTATGCCTCGACGTGCTGACATGAAATTATGGTATTTATGCTCGAGCATTCGCAGTAAATCATTCGTAGTAAATCTTCGCAGTAAATCGTTCGGTAATAACAAGTTTTATTTTTACAAGTTCTGCACAATAATGGACGCAAAATGAATAAGAAGTTTTTATCAGTACAAATGGAGACAGTGTGGACGGTATGCGTGGAGAGTGGAGGAGAATGCGCAGCCAGACAACGGATGGCCAAGTTTGGACTGAGGCAGAAACTCGAGCAGCGGATTTTACAAGCGGCTGCGGCCCGGGCTCGATGCTGAGTTCCGCGATCGCTACCCCAGACTCTTAAGCGTTGGTGCGCCACGCGGCCACCGCACACATCAGACTTTTGCTGGTCTGCTGCGGCTTGTGATGAACGTCCAATCGATCACAGATTATTATAATTTCATTGGAGATTTGAGTAATTTTTAAACGAAGAAAAATTGTTTTGCGCGAAACGAAAATTGTCGAAAATTTAATGTTTTCTTGCTAATGTGATGTGATGTCATCTCGACCAAGCGCCGGCAACCTGTACGGCCGGGCCTTGCTCAACCGTGTTTTCTTCACATTTAATGTAAGAGTTTGGACTCATACCTAGCCTTATGTATTGAATTATCATTCATGGTACTTTGGTCTTCATTTAAAGTTCAACTCACCCGATATGACAGTTGACTATGAGAATCATCACTATTATTATAATGTAGAGGTCGCGACCGAGTTACATTCATGGTGAGAATTAAATTCTACAGATTCATCATCTGAAAACATCAGAGACCAGCAGAGTCGGAAAATTATTATTCAAGACAATCGCATTACACCCTTTTAACACTGTCTAATAAAGTTGACTCATATTCAGAAACATCATATATGGAGCTCATTTTCCAGGCAGCGAGTTTTTCAACCGATAAGGACTGTGAAAATATGACGACTGTTCCAGACTGTAACAATTTAATCAGAAAGCTGTGAGTAACTCTTACAGGATATACCTTTCATAATTAATCAACCGCTTATCCATCTTTTCCTTTCTCATCATCACCATACAAAAATCTTCCTCCATTCAGTGTACTCGTGGATGACATCTAGTAGGCCATAACTCTTCAAAGATAACTCGCTTACTTTTATATGAAATTGCTGAAGGGGTTAGCACTAAATAATTAGACAAATTCGCAGCCTTCTGTTCTGTCCGTTATGACGACGTTAATCTGAAGACGTACCCTGCCCCGTGCCTGACGTACCCTGCCCCGTGCCTGACGTACCCTGCCCCGTGCCTGACGTACCCTGCCCCGTGCCTGAAGAAGCCCGCGTCGCGGTACGGGTGACGGGCCACGTGCAGTGCGTACGTGGCGACGGCCAGCCCGTACCCGTCCTCCACGGCGCCCGTCTGAAGGGCCCGAGACAGGAACTCGATGGCCAGGTTTGCGGCCCGTCTGGTGGCCACGGTCGTGTATAATGGTCAACAAGGATCCGGCTTGTAACGACTCTAAGTTTTCTCCATTCTTCCTTGGCATAATATTCAAATTCTTTCAAATTTTTTGGTTGTCTCATTTTCACGTTTATTTTCAGCACGCGCCGGAAATTCTCAATTGGACTGAGATCGGGACTTTGACTAGGCCATTCTATGATATTGATGTGAAAATCCTTGAACCACTTCTTGATTATTTTGATGTGTGTTTCGAATCATTGAAGAATTCAATCAGGACAAATAGAAAGTTTTTTTGCATCCTGCTTGATCTTATTTTTTTATAACATCTAGATATTGTTTTTTTTTTCATGATAATGTTTACTTTAATCAGACTTCCAGGTTCCCTAACAGAAAATGAACCTCAAAACATGAGATTTCTACCCCATGTTTAAATGTTGGGACTTGGGATTGTGTTCTTTGGATTATGAGCTTCACCGTTTTTTTTCTCCAAACGTAAGCAACATCAATTTGCCCGAACAATTCTATTTTACTCTCATCTCTCCACGAAATCTTGGAGAAAAATGAGGTTGGGGAATCGACAGGAGTTTTAACAATCTTCAGACGTGCTTTCACATGTTTTTCTGTTAGCATGTCGATGTGGAAGCATGTTTCACATGTTAGCATGTTTCGTGTTAGCATGTTTCACATGTTTCTTCGAGTCGACAACCCTCCAGTCCGTTACGACGCATTGTTCTTTGCAGTGTTTGCCTTGATACCTTCATACCAGAAACATCCAAATTTGACAGAATTTCCTTGCTTAATTATCCTAGGATTGTTGCAAATGGAGCGTATTATGTTACTAGCACACCTAGGGTAGATTTTTCCCCTTCCTTCCTTAACCAACCAGGTTATCCACCGTGTTAAATTATTTGAAATTTTTTATAATGCTCTGTATTGGAGACGTCGGAACATCAAACTTCTTAGATATTGCTTTATATCCCAGCCCTTGTTTGTGGAAATTTACAATTTTGTTTCTGAGATCATTACTGAGCTCTTTTTTCTTTGCCATCGTTTAGCAAAACTTTCAGCAAAATTTTAACTTTTCCTTAAATTGTGAAAAAATGATGTTATCAAACTTTGCGGAGAAAAATATTACAATGCTTAATTAACACCGAATTTTAAAATACCGTTATTGAGCATCTACAACGATTTTCATTAGTAGTTCTTCCTAAATACTATGATAAATGATCTGGATTAAGAGGGTACGAATAATTATGAACAGTTAGTAACTCATAAAATTCAAAGTAATTATTATTGAAAGCTATTTTCTAAATATTTTCTAGCATTAAATTTGTTGTACATTATAATGACAACCTTTCCTAGAAGATCTAATAATTTGTAAATGATCTCTATTGTTCTCTAAAATTGAAATTTTATTATATTTCCGAAGGGGTATGAATAATTTTGGGCACAAGTGTATGTGATAAAATTCATTTTTGAATCACTTATTCATAAGATCACAACTCACGGATCTATATGATAACTTTTGCACACCTAAAGCTCGTATATTGTAATGGTCACGGAGAGACAGCTTTTGCTTCGATAAAATTAAAATATCATAAGTAAAGCAATGTTTGGAGGCGAGAAGCCCCCTATAGAGGAGAAAGTAAAATTCAATTCGGAGGATCGTAGGTCCACTCACCTATTAAACTATTAACGATATCACGCATTAATATATTGGGTGATACGCTACTTATTGACCACCCATTGAGCGCGGGTCATTTGCTCTTTTTGAGAAGTAAAACGAGGTCATGAGAAACAAACGCATTTGATGCTTATAAGTTATTTCAAGGAAAGTCATCTCCCTGCACCACCTAACTCCATGCCCGTCAGTGTCGTGTGGCGGCCACTGAACCACCGGCACAGCATCCCTCCCCGCCCAGCACATCCCATGGCCAGCAGCCCCATCCATGTCCCCCCCCGCCATGCCCCTCCCCGCCCAGCACATCTCATGGCCAGCAGCCCCCCCCTATCGAAATTCGAAGACCTGTCAGCTGCTGGCACACGGACGCCCCAAATTCTTATGACAGGGTAAATTAGAAGCTCTATGTCCGCTTTAGGTTCCGGTTGCCGTAGCAAAATAAGCGCCGAAATGGAATCTTGTGTAACTACTCATCGAGCTTGGGGCGATCGTGGGGCGTGCGTAATTGGTACCTGATACGTTCGGGACAGACACGGCCGAATATGAAAAATGCTTTAAAAAAATGCCCCCTCCCTTCCCCCCCTTATGGGGGGAAGGGAGGGGGCATTTCAATCTCTGTAAGTTATATATATATGCAGTCTATATTGCACTACTCGCTCAGTTTTAAGATCAGAGCNCCAGTCTGCAGCTGGAGGCCAGTCTGCAGCTGGAGACCAGTCTGCAGCTGGAGACCAGTCTGCAGCTGGAGGCCAGTCTGCAGCTGGAGACCAGTCTGCAGCTAGAGACCAGTCTGCAGCTGGAGGCCAGTCTGCAGCTGGAGACCAGTCCGCAGCTGGAGGCCAGTCTGCAGCTAAAGGCTAGTCTGCAGCTGGAGGCCAGTCTGCAGCTAAAGGATAGTCTGCAGCTGGAGACCAGTCTGCAGCTGGAGGCTAGTCTGCAGCTAAAGGCTAGTCTGCAGCTAGAGACCAGTCTGCTGCTGGAGGCCAGTCTGCAGCTAAAGGCTAGTCTGCAGCTAAAGGCTAGTCTGCAGCTGGAGGCCAGTCTGCAGATGGAGATCAGTCTGCAGCTGGAGGCCAGTCTGTAGGTCGCAAGAACCTTCCTCAAATGCCCCTGCAGTTGCAGACTTGCAGACGCCGAGCCTTTCAGCAAAGATGATATAGGAGCTGCAGTTGCAGGCAGTAAAATGCGTGCTTTTGACCTTGGGCCGTACTATGAAAAATAGTAAAAAGTTCGTAACTCTGGCATCTACATTGTATTCACTGACAGCCTTTTAAACTTAACCCACCAATCTAGGACGAGAAATCGGTCGCTACGTGTACTTATCCTAGTTCTGTTAGTACAGTCCCAGGATTATTCTGAGGAGTAGACTTGATATGAATTTCTCCGTCTGACATCAGAGCGCCTACCGCAATCTATCGCTTTTCATTTTAAACTCCTATTCTGAGCCCACACGGCTACAGAATTTACTTTAAATAAGATATTAACAATCAACAAGAAATGCGCCGATTTATGTTTACGAAAAGAAATTTGTACTCGAATACTAGAAAGTAGTTAATAAATGAAGAACAAAATATTTGGTTCCGTTAAATTGACTAAGCCACGAATAATGTATGTACATTTTACATTTTTGTCGAAAAAAATTATAAAAAAGTAAAAACTTTGCGATATTACCATTTTTTACTGTTTTAATTTAAGAAATTTTCTGGGTAAATAAAAAATTACTTTTGCCCGTCATTGGACTAAATGTGTACGGGATAATAATGATTAAATAGGAAAAAAAAGAAATCAGAGAGATTAGAGTTCTTATCGTCTCATATATTTTAAGGTTGGATACTCGGAGTGAATACTCCACCAATTTTACGTTACGATCAGGTTCAGGTTCAAGATACTGGTATTCATTTACTTATCGTTTTGTCAGGTGGTTTGCCGAGTGGCACTTGATTGGCACGTATGAAAAGGTTCTCTTTTTGGACAGGTTACGGCAAAATATAGTACAAAGAGAGGGTTGTAATGAAACACTGATACATTTCACATTAAATTGGGAAATTCAAGTTCACATCCTACGTTAACAAAAATCTCTAGTACATGAAAAAGGTGAGCTGAACACAATCAAAGTCCAAAATCTATCAGTTAAATCATCATCATGTAAAATCATCTAGTATTACCGGAAAAAGCGTGTGATCCGTTGCATTTCCAATGCGTATGACAGTTGTAAACGACCGTAACTTGCGCACCCGTTTACGGCCGTATGTTCAGCGACCGTACCGCGGCTGTCACCGCGCATTGCAGCCGTATTCCAAGTGGCCGTACTGCAGTTGTAGCCGCGCGTCTCTCTTCACAGTTGCTCGTTCTTCATAACTGTCGTATCTCGTTGATATAGATGTCTCACGGTCAGTCTGGCCGTAGATTACTTGTAGGTTTACTGCGGCTGATGGTTGTGACCGTATTGTTTCTTCTGATGAGAACAGTGACCGTACCGATGATAATTGCCCCGCCGTGCTCTGTAGTTGAGTCTCCGTGACTGCAGGTGTTATAACCGCTGGACAACTCGTGGCTTCTCGCGTTGTCTCACGGCTGAGTCGCAGCCGTAGTGTTGATGTTGATTTTCTTGACATGCTCACCGGACTCTTGGCTGCTTCGATAAGTCTGGGTTTTCTCGCGACCGTCAATGTTCGAAAACGGTAACACCGCGGCCTCACGGCCGCAACCGTTACGTCCCCTAACTGCAGTGCGTGACGGTCACCGCCGTACGTGCGCGACGGTCACCGCCGTGCGTGACGGTCCCCTACGTGCGTGACGGTCACCGCCGTAGAACCGACAACCCTTGGCGCGAATTTTTAAGGTCCTTATATACGCTAGAGTCGCGCACCGTTAAGCCTAACCCTCGAACTGACGCCACATTCCTTGAGTGGAATGTCCCTCGCGCTGAGAACGTTCAATGTAAACTAAACTCCTTCCCACGCTCTCGAAATTCCCACGCTTAGCATTCTTAACATCTACCCATAATACATGTTCAATATTACCTATGTTCAATATTACCTACTTTATTCAGTAACGTAGAATCGTGCATTAATGATAATTATTTGACGCAAACTTCAATCTTTTCAGCGATTGTGGATCGTCCAAAGACAACAGCGCATTTTTTCATGTTTGAGCTTAAATTTAATCTGTAATTCAGTTTTTTAATTTTTAAATGCAATTTTGAATAATTTAATCCGTAATCCGCATAATTTAATTTTTAATGTACTAACATTTGTTCAAATAATGCCTCATTACCGGCCGAAAGTATAACATATTTTTTTTTACTGTTTCAATTATTAACATTCTTTATTCTGACTCATATAGCAACAGTTAATAATTATTCAGGTTGAGGTGCTGTCGGTTTCCCGTTGTTATGAGCCGCTGTTGCTGTTCAGTGGGGCGCGACTTCACAAATATTTGAATTGTCCAAAATATATATTGACGCCTAAAATAATATAATATACATAGGAGGCGATCCGACGTGGCGAAGAAAAGATATTTCTATAATCCCTTTTTAAATTCGTCCTGCAAATTATCAAGAAAAGTCAAAACAAAAATCCAATGAACTAAATAGTGACATGTTCAAACATTATTTGGACATCAGTTTAGAAATTAGAAGAGACAATTTAATACAAACCCTTTTGAGACAAAGACCTCCGTTTGGAAACCCGTTTACAAATAGGAAAAAAGTGTATTTTTAATCAATTTGAAATTAAGCAAGTTTGAATTCATTATTTTTCATTATTATTTTTCATTATTTCATTATTTTTTATTTACTGGTGCGATAAAAATTGCGGAGTAAGCGCTCGAATAGTTTAAAGTAATACATCGAATGATATGTACAAAGTACAAAGTATCCATACATAATGCATAGTAAATGAAGTTTATTCATAACTGTACTTGTTTTTTTACTACAAGTTAGTGCTACGATCTCTTCAATAAGAAGACTGCATGTGATGTGAAGAGAATAAATGGAAGCAAATCTTAAATGTTTATATAAACACGAAGCTATGAAAATATGAAATAACAGGCCGTTCACACGTCGCAACTCGGTGGCCGAAAAGATAATCTAAAATATTGAATATCGCTCAAAGTTTGACTGTGGGTCAATTTAGTTGAGTTTACAATGCAAACATTTTTTCAGGTACTCATTGTTCGTTGTAGAAAACTGTGCATAACTAAAGAAGGAGTAATTAAACCATGAATTATTATTATGAACAAATATGTGCATACAAACCACCGCGCATCTAAAAAATTGTAAAATTGGTTTAGTGGAAATTAAATGATAATATCAAGATAATTCATGAATTAGAATTAATTTGATACTTACCTAAAATATACCGAAGTCCGACATTTCAACGGCGGCGGTCAAGTAACTCATGTAAAGCCTCATGTCACGCGTTCATTGTCCGTTTAAATGAATGCTGAGTGAAATATATAAATTTTGTTATTCAGAAAACTTGAGTTACATGTTCATGAGGCCAAACTGAGTATAATATGCAAGACTCCAGTTATGGATTAGATGGATGATACATATAATCAGTTGGATGAGAATAAATCTTCCAGTTACCCGTAAAATCTTTCAGAAGTTATGGAAGTGCAAGATGCAAAATTAATCTAATTTTGTAACAATTTAGCAAAAATTTAGCGTTGTATATAAATTTTAATTGGAAAAAGGGTTTGTTCCTTGTTGCACGTCTTTGAACACTCTCTATTAAATTTTTTTCCTTTACAAGTTTCGGTGACCACACGACGTTTCCAAACTCTAGGTTCGGACGCACGACAGCAATAAACAACTGCTTCATCGCTTCTGCATCTAGGAACTCGAAAGAGCGTCTGATCAGTCCAAGTCGTTTATTGGCTTTATTAACTTGTCCTTCAATATGCTTCAAAAATTTCAACTCATTGTCGATATTAACTCCTAAATCTTTTTCCATTGTCGACTTCGACATCATCACTCTGTGGTTGCAACCGTGTCTTCTCATACTGTAATCTTGCTGTTCATTATACTTGCCGAGGTGGATTACTTTACATTTGTCAGCGTTAAAACGCAGCTGCCACTTATCAGCCAAGTCAACCAGCCTGTCAAGATCACCTTGTAACTGTACTTTTTGCGACGCATTCTTCACTGTATTATAAATTTTTGTGTCGTCAGCGTACATCGAGCACACGCTGGACACAGCTTCTGGCAGATCGTTCATAAACGCAACGAATAAAACAGGCCCGAGAACGCTCCCTTGTGGCACGCCGCTGCGCACTGGAGCCCAGTCTGATACGGACCCATTATTACTGACATGTTGGCGTCTCCCTACTAGGAAATCTCTGATCCATTTGAGTACATTGCTGTCAATTCCCAAAGACTGCAATTTCCGCAACAACCGCTCATGTGGGACACTGTCAAATGCCTTGGCAAAATCGAGGTACACTGCATCTACCGGCTCTCTTTCGTCCAGCAGGCGGGTCCATTCGTTCAGAGTAGACAAGAGGTTAGTGGTGCAGGATCTTCCGGCAATAAAGCCATGTTGACAGTCTGATAGGAGATTATTAGCAGTCAAATGATCTATCAATCGATCCCTCACAACAGATTCCATTACCTTGCAAACGACACCTGTCAAACTGACAGGGCGATAGTTGCCCGGGCAGCTTTTGTCACCTTTTTTGAATAATGGTGTCACTTAAGTTTCTTTCCAGTCAGCAGGCAAGATCCCTTCGTTCAAAGTTTTTCGATAAAATGACGTCAAAGGGCCGGCTAGGACAGTTGCTAATTCTTTGAGTAATCTGGGGTAGAAGCCGTCTGGTCCATATAACTTGTTTGGATTTACATCGATAAGGCGCTTGAGAACCTTTTCTTCTTGTATTTCAAAACTTGTTAATTTAGAGCCAACTGGGCGCTCCTCAATAGCTGGAATACTGTTCAAGTCCTCTTCAGTGAATACGCTACTGAAAAACTGATTAAGAACGTTGGCCTTGCCCTCATCAGAGGATCTCTTTCGTTGATCTACTTTCAAATCAGAAATACCGTCCTTCATCTTGCACTTCGAGCTGGCGTACAAAAAGAAGGCTTTCGGGTTCTTTTTTTTGCATTTTTAGCAATATTTTTTTCGAGGGTTTTTACTGCGGTGCGACAGCTTTCTTTAGCTTGATTTCGAGCTCTTGCATATAGGTTATAGTCAGCATCGCAACGAGTCTGTAAATAATGCCGGTAGGCTTCCTTCTTTGTTTTCAGCTTAGCTAGAACTGTACTGTTCGTCCACTGTTTTTTTGGCTCCACCAAGCTTAATTTTAGGTACACACGCATCAACTGCAGACATAACCGTGTCCTTGAGAAATGATCATGACTCAGCCACATTCATGTCCTTAATACAGTTCAAAATATTCACTGCATTCACTGCTTAACGGAGTTTATCATAGTCGCCTATGATAGTTTATCATAGTTAATAAAAAGATTTATATTCAATAATAGATTATTTGGCTGCCGTCGAGGCAAATAGAAAATCCCGGACTGAAATGAATGATGTGAGACTATGATAAAATAGAAGAATAGAATTGTGGGCACTGAAGAAATAGAATTTTACAAGGTCTTTAATACGTAATAATTATTAAATTTTGGTGCCTAATAGGCTTTCGCAAGAAACTTCAAATTATTCCTCCTTAATAGATTGAATGAACACATAACTTAAAGGGCTTAACCCTACTTCGCTCCTGTCTCTAGTAACTCCTCAACTTACGGAGTTGTTTGAAAATCGGTGAATTTCTGCGTGAAATTGCAGGTCACCCGTGGCTTGGGTTGGGGGTTGGAAGTCATTTGCGTTTTAATCAGCCGCCTCAAGCTTGAAGGATCGTCTAAAGTTTGACTGCTTATATCATTATTATCTGAACCAACATGGATTCTACATTACGTTTAATGTACGAGCTTTTTTGATAATAAAAATCCTAATGAAAAAATACAAAATCTTTTAGATAGGCTGAAGAATATATTAGGGCGCTGAAGCCTCCCTGAAATAGGCCTAATGACGCCCCTAGTTAGTTAATCAGCCCTTCAGCAGACAACTGTCACACTCACTTGGATTTTCTCCCGCGTCAATAAATCATTTTATTTGTCGTTCTATGCACTGGCTTCGTGAATTTCAATGGCGCAAGTTGAGTTGTTTAGGAGGTTATTTTTGTAGTTCAGTGAACGTGTTCTTCTCTACAAGCAGCCTGAACGTGTTCTTGTCTACCAGCTACCTGAATATGTTCTTGTCTACCAGCTACCTGAACATGTTCTTGTTTACCAGCTGCCTGAATATGTTCTTGTCTACCAGCTGCAGCTGCCTGAACATGTCTTTGTCTACCAGCTGCCTGAACATGTTCTTGTTTACCAGCTGCCTGAAATCTACCAGCTGCCTGAACATGTTCTTGTCTACCAGCTGCTTGAACATGTTCGAGGGCAATTAGCTGCCCGAAGATATTCGAACACATTTCATTGGTTAACATGTCTATGTTCGCAACGTGAAGTCATGTTCGCCTATCAATATCAAACTGAAATTTATGATCACGATGTCAACGATTCCTAATTGGATAAGTTTTAGAATTAGTTTGCCCTGAAAATAAATAAAGTGCTTCATAAAAAATGTTCAATGTTGCAATAACTATGTAATTGTGGCATTAAAGTTGCAGGGAACGATTACTGGACGCTTTTCCATCGATCAAATTCTATGCGGATAAATATACAAAATATATAACAGTTGTATGGAGCTGGCCGTGATCAGAGCTACATGTAGCAGCTAGGCAGTATTAGTAGACTAGATGAGCTAGATGTATGAGCAGCTAGCTGCCTAGAGGGCAGAGGCTAGATGTAGGTAGCATTCAATTTCCGGGTTGGAGTAGAGGCCATACTAATAATTTAATTTACAATCATTGAGTAATTTTCTTTATGTTCAGAGTGGACAAGTGTTAACTTGTCCTCGTCCTGTTAACAGCTTAGGGCATCTCACGCTGTTCTTCTCAGGCTGAGTTAAACTCCCGTAGCGCATTATCAACATTGGAAGAAGATGTTTTTCTTCAATTTCAAGAGCCATGATGATTGGATGTAGTTGAATAATTCCAATGAAACAGTACTCAAAATGTGACGGTAAATCCGCATATGCTTGTCATGGTTCAATTCCTACAAGGAGGAAATATCGGGAAGTTTTATAACAGCTGGCAGCGGCAGCGCTCCCAGCGCCAGCGGCTTCGGTGTCAGTGCGCTTCGAGTCGTGAATAAGTGAGGTGTGGCGTGCAGAAGTGTGCAGGAACGCTCCGTTCACAGGGAGGCCTAAAGGCTATTGATGTTTCAGATTGTAGTTGCATTTTATCATCGAATGAATTTAAAAACACTAAGAGATCGGCGGGTGGCAACATGTTCACTAAGTTTTCTTTATTCGTACGCGACGTTTGCTTTCACAGCGGGCGAACATTTTCCCGCTTTAAATGAATGTGACGGAGAACAGGAATGAAACATGTTTGAAAATTCTTGATACGTATGTCCGTACGATGTTTTTACTTATAATGCTGTCAAAAGGATTTAAATAATCGATAAAATTGAAACAATAGTACTGGCAGTTTGGCTGACGTAAATACTGTCGCGCTTCCTGCGCTTCGCTGTATCTGTACCGTATCTGGCCGCTGCCTGGTACGTCTGGGACCTCGTACCGTATCTGGCCGCTGCCTGGTACGTATGGCACCTCGTACCGTATCTGGCCGCTGCCTGGTACGTCTGGGACCTCGTACCGTATCTGGGGCCGGATTATCAGAACTTCGTAACTTTTTGTACTTACGACAAAAAAGTTACGTGCTACGTAAGTACACCCTAATTTTGGCATTATCAAAACTTTCGTACGCAAGACTTAGCTAAAAGCGTATTATCAAAACCATCTGGCTAACTGACCAATCAGAGGCTTTGGATTTGCTCTTCCTATAGCTCCAGTAAGCTCCTCTTGGACGCCTCCAGGGCGCTTGGACGAAAGCAGGTTGTGTGGTGTCAGCGGCATTTGCGGTGCCTAACTAGGGTGTATTTGGATAATGAGTGAGACGTTATCCAAATAGCATTGTACTTGTTGTTGTGATCATTAACCGAAATTTCTTGCAATAAGGGCAAATAAATGCATTATTCCCATTCAAACTTAGAAGAATTTTTTGGAACGCTACAAAGAATTTAGAAAAATTAGTGAGTTGGAGTTGTGACAATCATAAAAAGAAATAAATTTGTTTACAGAGAACTAAAAAAATGGTTGACTTGTCAACCTCAAAATAATTTTGAATAAAAAAAGCATTAAGATATTGTTCAAGTGAATGATCATAAAACTCTTAGATATGAATATCAACATTTGCTTGTGAATTATTGCACAAAAGGCAATTGACATATTTATCCCAAAAGCACCGTTTAGCACGATCACATATTATCTGTCGGATTATTGACAAAATTATATAACAATTCACCGTGTTGCTACTTGCTAGGAAATCGATAGTTTCCTATTGCTACAGCAGACACTCTAAACTTGTGCGGAACCCCACTTACGACTTCTCCGAGCAGGCGTACAGTTATGTTACGTTGCTTCCCGCGCAAATGTTTTGATAATACCACCGCTGGGGTTACGTCATCATATCAGCACTTACGCCACTTGTAAGTCGATTATGCGTACTTACGAAGTTTTGATAATACGTGTAAATTAAAAATTTTGCCAAGTGCTCATAGCGACTCAAGTCCAGCGTAAGTCCGCTAAGTTCGCGTAACCCTAAAGATGGTACCCTCAAATCATTTTCGCGCTGAGTTACGTCCGCAAAGGTCAACCTAACTTTACGATTGCTAGTAGCACTCTTAAGTCGGGTTAGCACAACCTCTTAGGCTGTAAATTCACAGTAAAGAAATTGCAAATGAGTGATTTACATACTCTAGGGTGAATTGTAAATAGTTCTCATATATTGCTTTGAAAGTAAAATGTTGTTGTGCTAACCAATTTGATTTGAGTTGAGTGTTGACTCTTGAATGTTATTTGTTTTCTATAATGTGCGAGAAATTGGAAGTAAATGTTTGATTTAAAGTGACATAGGCTAGTTTCAAGTCATTTCACGGCAGTATAATCAAAGCAATATTTTTCATTTACTAAAATAAAAAAAAATTAAAATGTGCTCAAATTTATCTGTCAAGTGTCCACTATTGTTCTAAAATTCAAGAGTATTTCTCTGAGAATCTTAATTTGTGGGTCTAGAAATGCTAGATCTCTTCTGCTTGCAAATTTACATTTTAATGAAAACTGAAGTGAATTTCTTGTATCAGTTATAAATCGATAAATATGTTGGTATATTTATCTTCACTCATACAGTAAAAATTATCTTATTTAAACAAGAGTAGTTAATGACCAGAGAAATCATTGATTTAAATGTCCTGTGTGATCTTTAAATTTTGCTTCAAAGAAGGTTGTAGACTTCTTCATCTTTGGGATTACATTGGACAAATTGGAGTAACTTCAATGACATTGAGCAGCCGTTCTTCCTGCCACCTGAGACAAGCTCGAAACCAGATCATGTCTCAAAGTATTACAATCGAGCAACTGCATCTCAAGATCCGTGATGAATTCAACCGGCTCTGTGACACCCTTGATAACGACGTCAAATACCGAACTGTACTCAGCAACGGCCCCTTCAAAAAAGAAGGAGTTCTTCAAGAATCTGATGTGATCTATAAATTTTGCTTCAAAGAAGGTTGTAAGCCCCCAGGTGAGTGGTTAGTGCCCCCAGGTGAGTGGTTAGTGCCCCCAGGTGAGTGGTTAGTGCCTCCAGGTGAGTGGTTAGCGCCCCCAGGTGAGTGGTTAGTGCCCCCAGGAACCTCCTCCTGGAGTGGGACTCTGCCCTGGTCTGGTGTGGGGCTCTCTGCCCTGGAGTGGGACTCTCTGCCCTGGTGTGGGACTCTGCTCTGGAGTGGGACTCTCTGCCCTGGTGTGGGACTTTCTGCCCTGGAGTGTGACTCTCTGCCCTGGAGTGGGACTCTCTGCCCTGGAGTGGGGCTCTCTGCCCTGGAGTGGGACTCTGCCCTGGAGTGGGACCCTCTGCCCTGGCGTGGGACTCTCCACCCCGGTGTGGTCTCCACTTTGGCGGCCCCATTCTGTAGTCATTCAGCCTTCGAGAAACATTGAACAACTCTTCAGAACACCTAAATTCCTAGCTGAAAATAATGTTTTTTAAATTTTTTAAACTGTCCTGTCATGGGGCCGCATTGAACTAGTCTTCAGAGGCTCCCATAAACTTTGATTAAAGAAGAAGAACCAGCCCTCGGTCGAACGGCAACTTGTCGAAGGCCGATAAATTTTGGAACAGAACTATGCTATCTGAAACCTAACCTCAGATGCGGTGAACGCAAAATTACGTAATTTAACGATGCCCGGAAGTCAGATTCTATCCGCGGCCTGGTGGTGCACGGCAGGTGGTGGTCAAGGCCGGAGGAGGACAAAGCTGAGTGGTGCACGGCTGATTGGTGGATATCTGGAGAGATCCAAAGCGTTCGATTTAGGGCTTATTGGTGCACAAAATTGGTGGGGCACGGCTGCGCTCCCTTGGTACCCTTTGTCAATATTGTTGGCGACTTGAAAGTAGGTACTATACACGGTACCCGTATACCTCACCACTCCCGACGAGTCTCAAGGACTTCCATTCTATTAAATGATCAAGCAATAAACAATTTTAGTGATTTTTTTTCTCAGAAGTCTAAACATAGTCAACCCTGCAGCGCCTGTACACGCACATGTGTAACATTTAAATTTTATCTTCTTGGTAGCCTATTTCAAAATTTAATATATTCTCCCGGGTTTTCCCAAAGTGCCTTTTCCTGAGGGTTTAAAGTTTTTCTGGGTCTGCACTGTTATAGTATGCCAATATTTCAGTATGGAGTATGGACATTCTTCCAAAACTATTGTTAAGAAGTTGTGCACACTTTTTGTATTTAATCAGATACATTCTTTTCCTACAGATAAATCTTTTAAATCACAGAAAGCTCTTCTATTGCATATGAGTATTGTCAAGCATTAAGGAGACAGTGGGTGAATAAAGACCCACTAGATATCTTACATATTGCTGATGATGAACTAATTAGAAACTACCAGTTCCCTTGTAATGGAATGTGAGCCTTAGCTGAAGGAAACCTCGAATTTGAGCCTCAGCTGAAGAGAAACAACCTATGATCCCATGCCATCCTTTAAGCACCCAAATTGTGGTTGCCCTGCAATTTTATACCAGTGGAATTGAAATGCCTGCTGGTATACTTCAACTACAGCAAACCATGAGGGATTTCCATGCAGTGGCAGGTTTTACTCAAGTCATTAGAGCCCTATTAGGGTTCACAACTTTACATATTCCAATCAATTAAGGCACCTAGTGAGGATGAGCCAATTTTTTGTGAGGTGAGCTGAGCTCACCTGGTGGTGCAGAGCTGTGGTGGTGCAGTGGTGAGAGACTCAGTCTCTCGCACCCAGCTCCCGGGTTCGAGTCCCAGCTCCCGGGTTCGAGTCCCACTGAGGATAAGTTCTTCTGGGAAGCTCAGCTTATGGTCAACTCAGCCATTCATCCAACTCTGGTTGATAAATGAGTACCTGGCTTGTCCAGGGTGTTGTGTAATGCAATCAAATGGTTCTGGCGAGCCAGTGATGGTCGTAGAACTACCAGTGGCACCGAGTGTCCGGAAAAACTGACCTATCACCCACCTGGTGATAGGTCAGAGCACCCTCCCTAGTCGCCACTACCAGGATGGGCAATTACAACAACAGCCAATTTTTTGTAAAAAAAACTTCCTGAATGACCAAGTGGTCTGAGATGCTAAGGGAATAATATTCAACTGTGATGTCAACTACCCAGGCTGCACTTTCAACTACCCAACTGCTTTCATCTGGAACAACAGTGCACTCCATGCCAGAGTTCAGTGGTGAGTTCAGAGATTGAATTATTTTGGGCAAGTTCAATTTATATTTAGTAACAAATTAAATTAATGGTCCTTAAATTCAATACTTGCTGGTTCAAGTGAGTAATGCTCTAATTTAACAAGTTTAAACGTTGACTATTTATGATGAAATTCTTTGCATACTACTGAATATTGAGCTGTGCTGCAGGGGCATCTATAAAAAAATCTTTAACAGCTATTTAGGCATGTGACTTCTTATAGATTACTAAAAAATTTACTGACCAGCTTGAGAAAGCAGTATTGAAAATAAACATTAAAACTTAACAGAACCACCAACAGTAAACTTTCATCTTCTGACCCTCTAGAAACCATTATGAACCTAAATAATGCTAAATTGAATTAGTTATCTGACCTGATCATGATCCTATGAAATTACTGCACCTAACATACTGCACATTTTGAGCACCTAACAAGGAAGCATTCTTATCCCCCCAGGTGGAAACCTCCAGTATGAGCCCCTTAAATGTGCCAAGATAATTGCAGCAAACTGCTACTCAACAACCAATGCATTAAAGGAAATGTCCCAAATCCTGCTGATGAGCACGCTGAGGACCATGCGGAGCTTGAGAACCAAGATCTTGATGAAGTGCACCAAGCACACAGGGCAAAGCTGGAAGAGGTCTTGGCAGACAAGTTTGCAGAACTTTGATTTAAAATTTCTTTTGGTTGTTGAATTATCAGGCAAACTGTAGGTTATGACTTTACAATAAACTTTTTCTGTTCTAACATCTCATATATATGTTGTTCATTACCTCCATGATTGACCTCATTTCTTCATTACCTTTGCGCTGATTGTTACTTTTTTCATTAATTAGTAAATTCATGTAATGGATTTCATTATGATGCAAGGAAATTAATTAAAAATGCAATCATTCGGTATTTATTGAAATGCCATTTCCTCTTGGCTTCATACAATATTTAAAAAAAGTTCATAATTGAAAAATTCCATCAAAGAACAAGCCCGAATTCTATTAATATGAGTCATTCAGCTATGCCATGTTTCATAACAAATGTACTAGTAAATGAAAATAAAATGGTTATGAAAATCATTGAATCCTTAATCTCAACCCTTCGAGCAAATGTCATAGCATTAGCAAAGATGAACAAGTTTAAAGATATATTGATAATACCTATATTCAATAAAGGCTTGTCATGTTCTACTAATATTAATTAAAACGCTCATGCTCTTCATTTAATCTCCAGCTTCTGCGACAATAGGAAAAAATTTCAATTGTACCACTTTTCTATAATTGCTTAGTTCCAAACATAGAGCATGACCCAGAATGATGACATGTAGATATGCTACAACAGACAGATGACTGAATAGTCTCCGCCCTCGTTGCAGTCTCTTTCTGTCAATAAAGCAGTCTCTTAAACACAAACTGGGTGGCTTGAGCCTTGAGGAGCACTACTGTAGAAGTGACTTGTGTGTAAACTATGAGTGAACCTTTATAGTGATATGATGAAAAGAAGATTAAAATATCATGAGTCATTAGTCCCCTACGGCACAGAATGATACAATTCTTGTCTGATCCTATAAACGATATTACTATAGCAATAGCAACAAGGCAGTTGATATTTCCTGTCTGCACGCAAAATTTGAAAAATGCAGGAGCAAAAATAACAAAACTCGTGGTTCTTCTGGCACACTGATGAATGTATTGCTAGTCACAATTGAAATAAAATACCTCTATTCTTATAATAAATTGAAAATACCATAGTTTGTGCTAAGTTAATTGCAAACTAAAAAAACCTTTGGCAAATACAAGATCATTGAACAGAATAAGTTGTACATCCATTTATGGATTTTTATGAGCCTCAGTAACTACAAAAGTACTGATAATCTTCTCTACAGCTGCTGCTATAACTGAAAGTGATGCTGCCATGCTTTTTGTGCTATTTAGGATCTCCCTTTGCACACTCAATATTTCATTAGTCATGCTATGATATGGAACATCACTGCTGCTCCGTTTTCTTTTACGATTTTCACATGACTCAGTGGCCCTTCTAGTACCAGGTCTGGTAGGGGTGGAAGTCACTGGTTCCACAGGGTCGAATGTCCTAGGCTTTTTATGGTTCATAGCTTGAGGCACTGTGGATGTGACCCCTCTCTAAAGTGGAAATGAATTACAAAAAATTGATGACCCTGGTATTAGCTGTGACATCAATGCTTGAGGGACCTGCATCATTGCTATGATAATCTTCAGCCAGTGTCATAGCCTCAGGTAAATCTTGGAGTGTTCCTTCGAGGCATGCATCATTGGCCTCTTCGGGCTGTTCTTCTCCAACTTGAAAATTAAAACAAAAGATATTAAAATTTTTTGAGACTTTTAAGGGGAGCGTCTAGGGTAAAATTTATCTCGGCTATTTACAGAGGGATCACTCTGAAACTTGGTACACATATGTAAAACAGAAATCTAAGATTTTTATTCATGTGAATTTTTCGCAAAAATGAAAGAAAACGTAAAAATCTTAGAAAACGGCCAAAAAGGGGGTACCGTAGAAATCTATCTCCTCCTAGGATTTTCAAGCTAGAACATCGAGACACATATCATTCGATGCGTAAAGACCGTATCTAAAACTGAACACGGCGGTTTTTTGGATTTCTCATTTTTGTGGGTGTGGGAGCATTTTTTGTAAATTTTTCGAAAATTTTTTGATTTCCCCCCCGCCACCCCCCCTTTTTGCGGAATAAAATCCAAATTATAACGAAATTAGAAAAACACCCGTGGTAAATGCTAGATAATTTTGTTGCGCATCGAACGGTATATGTCTCATTGATGTAGCTTCAAAACTCTAGGAGGAGATAGGTTTTCCGCGACAATAAGTGTGAATGTTGAGGAGAGCGCGACAAAGTCCCACGCGCACTACAATATGCGCTCAATGTAGCATAGATACCAAACTAAACGTTTCTGGAGCTTGATTCCACTCAAGAATGATGGGAGGGACTACATGCACATCTCTCCGTACAACGCCCGGAGGCACACTGAGTCAGACCTCACGGAAACACTGTATTTTGTAGTGCTGGGCAGTGAATTAGCTCCTATGTAATTACTGAAAGAACTCTCCCCCCGCCCCCTTTCATGATCTGTCGTGAACGTATAAATCAACGTGCAGAGATGGTAATGGTACTGTTAGATAAGCCAGAATGTCAGCTTTAAGATGAGACTAAACACGTAACTGCAGCACAACTCAAGTAGACACTATATTTAAAGAGCTCAGCAGCTAATTAGTTCTTATCTAATTACTTGCAGAACTCTCCCACCCGCCCTCCTTTCATGAAATGTCGTAAAACCATAAATCAACATACAGAGATGGCAGTGGTACCGTTGGATAGGGCAGAATGTCAGCTTTAAATGAGTATGAAAACCGAAAAAAGTGAAAAATTTCAATTTTAGGGTAGACACTCCCCTTAATTTCTTCTCTTGCAAGCACTTTTTCTATATGACAATTTTTGTACCTACAGAATCTCCTCTCAAATTCAAAAGGATGCTCAATGAGCTCAAAGTTATTAGATAAATACAATTACACTGTGTGTCATCATTCAAATGAATAACTTTGGAATTGCACGATTATTTATCAATTCATTCCACATTACCTTCAAATATTATACTTAATTAATAATTAATTTATTATTAATAAATTAATTCATAATAGAAATAAATTAATATACATTGCTAATCCAACATCTATCTGCTATATTGATCTTAAAAAATTATTAATTGAAAGTGCATAAATTCATTATGACTGAGAAATATTTAAAATGAATCTGCATCAAATTCCACAAGAAGCCACTAATTGGCAGAAGTAATAAAGGCAAAAGAATGAAACTTCTTATGGGCAATTCACTACTGTTTTTACAACACTTCTCTTTAACTTCACTTCTTGTTTGTCTGTCTGTCTGTCTGTCTGTCTGCTACAAATCTGGTAATCGAAATTTAATACACTTCTACTTATCCTATCGATCTGAAATTTTGCACACTTGTGTAAAGTTGGAGACAATGCATTAATCAAATGTCGAAATAAATGATTTAAAATAAATTTTTTTTTCAATATTAAAAAAATTGAAAAAATAATTTTGTCAGCTACAAATCTTATAGCTGATATTTGACACACTTTTACGTGTCTAATTGATCTGAAAGTTTGCACACTTGTGTGAAATCAGAGGCAATGCATAAATCATTTAACAGAATAAATAATTTTGAAAAAAATGTATATATTAAAAAATTTTTATATAGTAAGAAATTGAAAAGTAAATTTTCTTAATTTTCAAAAATTAGATGAGAAATTCATTGTACATCTGTAAGATTGGAGATACTGGATTCTTTGGAAGTGTTGTCTTTAAAAAGTAATTTTTAAATGTATATTATTATAATCATTGAATTTGGAAGATGCAATACCTACTGCACTCACCTGCATTTGAAACCTCAACTTCACTTTCAGGAAGTCCTAATACAAACACCGCAGTTCTTGACAAAAGAGGAAGCATGGCCTCTTAAATATGGGAATACATGACATTCACAGGGCCCAGGGGGCCCTCCACCTAAATGATAAAATAAGAAAAAAAGTCAAGCCCAAAATAGGAGAGATTAAATTCATACCTCTCAACTAAGGTGTAGTTTTAAGAGTTGAAATAGGGAACCAGTTTCAATGACATGTATATTAGAGTAGAAAGTTTAACTTTTATGTGAATCATTTCTTGTTGAACCAATCTGGATTATCAGAGAGATTTTTATAGACTAATGGGTGAAGAAACTATCATTAGGTAGTTCTTAAAAATCATTAGAGAAGATGTAGTGTGGTATTGTATTTTAATGAGGGTTATTAGGCAAGGAGCTATGAGCACAGGAGAAATGGTGCAGTTTTGGATCATTCTAAGATTGAGTCTTTCTGTAGGTACCTATAGAGTACAATAGTAATGGTTTACATAGAAATGCAAAACGCATGTAAAATTACTGGTTTAACTGATATAAATGCTCTAATTGGGCCCTGATCTCAGTTAAATCATCTTTCATTGGAAAAAAGAACTCTGCAATTAATTTGAAAATAAGAAATAAAATTACAGCCCTGCAATTTCACTCAGTATTTTGAGAAGCCAAAAATTAATACTAGATCCATTGGTAAAATTAAGTAATTAATGCAATTCATCAAAATTATTCATATCTGTGTGAAAGTAAAAAGTTGGCAATAGCTATGACTATCAATGGGCATTAAATCATTGTACAAATGCACACCCAGTTGATCCATTGTAGTGATTTTCAGCTGCCGCCTTCTTCTTTAATTTAGAGGTTATTTGTTCAGTGAAATCGATTAGGAGAATCTCTCTTCTTTCGGAAATAGCAGTTACTATAGCCATTACTTCTTCATTGCTGTAATTTGGTAGCTCTTTTGCTGCTCCATTGCTCAAACTACCTATCCCTTGAACTTGACACAGCTCACAGATTTTATTTCAAATCTTGTTCAGAATTCAGAATCGATACCAATTGTAGCTTTTTGGTTTCAAGTTTAAATTAATGAATTTTTAGCTGCAACCATGCAATCACCACTTTAGCCTGCAGGATAACAGAAGATGATTATTGAATTAGGGACCAATAAATGTCGATGGAAATTGAATAGAGTCATTACATATTTATAATCAACTGTTAATTGAAATAAAAATTAGTTTTATTGTTAATAGTTTTAACGGAAATTCAATTATTTTGAAAATTGTACAAAAGTTAACACTTACTCTCAGTAAAAAAATTCATCCACTCAAACTCCCAAAGTACTCTCAGAATGAATAATCAATTTCAGAGAACAAAGCACATTTTCAGGAGCGGTAGATGCTTTGAGATTTGAACATAATTTCCAAATTTAAATAATTGATGAAATTAATCCACTTTTCAGTAACGAGTAAATTATATGTGCGGGGACAAGTTACAACACAGCCCATGATTGAAATAACGAAACAGCCTGTCCCACTCATTTGCTCCAGCTGAAAATTATACTTCGGAAGCTATTAATGTAATTATTACCATAAATTGCCGTTTTTGCTGGCCAATAAAGGCATTTCTGCCTTTATTGGCCAAATTTCTTAACTGCTGTCTAAGGGCCTAAATAAGAGCTAAAAATGGTGAAAACGCGATTCACGAGACATTGATAATCCGACTTAGGGAGTAAACAAAACCCAGCACGCTGATTGGCTGATAGCCGGAGTGTTTTGAATGTACGCCTTTAGCTCAGTCGGTCGTAAGAAAGTTTTGAAGGTGCCAAAATTCGCTGATCGTACGCTAGACGTATCTTCATGAGCTTAGGTTCAAGAAGTTACGTCCACCTAGCCATGTTTGAGAGTACCTGCCCAGGAGCCATACTTTCAAAACTCGCTAATTGAACGTAAGTACTTACGCTCTAATTTCTTGTCTATGATTGGTGGATTTTGCTTGCGTGGCCGTCAATGATTTGCTGATGAACTTACGATCTCTTAACTTTTTTTGATAGTATGGGCCCTGGCCGCTGCCTGGTACGTCTGGGACCTCGTACCGTATCTGGGCATATACTTTCAAAAAAAGTTAAGAGATCGTAAGTTCATCAGCCAATTGTTGAGGGCCTTTCAAGCAAAATCCACCAATCATAGACAAGAAAATAGAGCGTAAGTACCTATGTTCACTTAGCGAGTTTTGAAAGTATGGCCCCTGGCCGCTGCCTGGTACGTCTGTATCAGGTGACAATGTTGATACCATTCGTCCCTGGATATTTCCTGATTGATGTCTTCCTTGTTGAAAGATAATCTCCTTCACATGCGATATGTTCATAAGCATTTCCTTGTATTAGCCTTTCCTGTTTATCAAGTCACGCCCTTGGTGACGTCAAATAGCGAAGCAATATGAGTTCTGCCCAGACGCGGAAACCTCAGTCTTGGGCCAAGAACAGTCGTGTGTAAGCCCTTACTCCTGTCCGTATCCATCAGGACAGTAACCCTAAATTAATGTCAGAGTAGAAGATACACTCTAGACTTATCCATACTTCAACTGTACGCCGAAGACATCAGTGTTAAAGCTCCAACTTTTACTTTGATTATCCTAAACTGTATAGGGTATTTCTCCCTACGCAGATTGTAATCCTAATCTCTAAGTTGATACGCAATAATTTATCAAGGTTTAAACAAGTGACAACAATGAAAGGAGTTAAACCGATTTACTCATATATCTTCTGTAGTAGTTTTCTCCACGAGGAAATCCAGTTTTTAGAACAAATAGCGTCCAGGTCGGCTTTATGGTGGTCGGAACTTGAAGTTTAGAAGATGACATGCTGAATGAAAAGATACGTTGAATTAAAACCTCATGCTACAAGTACTAATCTGTTAAAATTTCAGAGTTTCAGTATTGAATTAATTCCAGTTCAGAGCTCACCTCATTAAATCAAAATAAGTGCACAAACTGTGCTTTCAGAGATGTCGTGTCCATTTAAATATTTTCGTTTGAGGAACGAAAACAATCTAATTAGAGCTCGGAGTTTTAGGCTGTTTGCTTTTAACATGTTGAAAGCTTTATTTGATCTTTTGGATTGTTTCTTCCTCGAATTTAATCGTATCAGTAAAGAAAAAGGAAGAAAGCTCTGCGGAATAGATTTCCGCCATCGCCAGCTTTCCTTCCGTTGACCTTGAGCGGCGCCGCGGTGTAGGCGCAGCCTGCATGCTCTCTCAATCGCAGCACTGCCCGCGTAATAAAGTTTGGGGAGGAGGTGGCCTCAGCACAGCCTAAAACTCCGAGCTCTAATTAGATTGTTTTCGTTCCTCAAACGAAAATAATTAGAGCAAACTCCGTTTTAGGCTGTTTGCTTTTCTACCAAAGTCGCCTTTTAGGGTCTGGATGAGGAAACTTTCAGACTCCCATGAGAGGTAAAAGAAGCAATCGAGATATTTAAACCAAGGTCTACTTAATTAGTGGGGCAATGCAAATGTTAGATACAATAGTGTTGGCACTAATTAATGACCGTTCTCCCTGCTACGAACTGTATTTTGGGAACCTAAAACGTCCTCTGATAGCAACGGATGAATACGTTGGGGGTGCTCCAGAAGCCGTTGCGCATGATTTCCTCCATGGATACGTTGCGCATCCAGGCGATGGAGTGGCTAGCCCGGCGGATGTCGTGGCCCGATGGATTTCCTGGAGAGTCGCCGAAGGAACGAAGGGCGTGAGCCAGTCAAAAGGAGCATCTCCCGGCGTTGAGTGGCTTATGAGACTTGGGCTCCAGGAGGACGTGGTTCCTGTGTTCCCATGAGGTCGTTCGCTTGAGGTATTCCTTCAAGTGGTAAGCAGGGCATAACGCATGTTTCCCACCCAATGTAGGGAAAGAGATGGGTGGTGGACACCTGTCTACTGTTTGTCCTCGACACTGTTTGTCGTCGACACTATTTGTCGTCGACACTGTATGTCGTCGACACTGTTTGTCGTCGACACTAATTGTCGTCGAGACTATTTGTCGTCGACACTATTTGTCGTCGATACCATTTGAGTATCCGCTATGTGCTCGAGGAGAGACACCGAAGCACGCGTGCTTCCGGTGCTTGCCAATTCCCGAAGGGTATAGCGGTGGTAATCAACTGCCGATTGTACCAATGGCGGTTGTCTGGTAGCGATTCCCGCCGAAGCGGTAACGCCTACCTTACCTAAGTTGGTCTGTCGCCCAGAAATTAGGCTTTCTGGACTTGCGCGGAGTACCTGGTGCCTCGTACGAGTACGCAGGTCAAGGAACGGCACGTAAGACAAGTGTACCACGTAGCCGTCGTCCTTTCCAGTAAACTAAGGCCATACCTCAAGCATATCGCGAGGGGATGCGAGAGCTCGAGTGTATTGGCTTCAGAATACGCTATAGACCTGATCAAAGGATTTGATCGCCCTACGACAGCATAGCTAACGGGCTTGTCAGCGGCTGAGCGAAACGGGCTAAGGCTATTTTGTGTAGTGCTTATGCAAGTAAAATGAACCTTATTAAGTAATCACTGGCGGCGCAAGAAAGTAATGTCACTGAGTCACCGGGATCACGCCCAGCGTGAGTCAGCCGGGTTCACGCCCAGCGTGAGTCACTCCCGCTCACAAGCGCGAAACCAAACACTTCACTCGCGAACTGTAAACAGTTATTAGAACTGTGGTTACTTAATTTAACACATAGCATTTTTAAGGCGATTGACTTACAATTATCAAATGATAATTGCAGGGAAATGTGTTGCTAAAACTCACTTGGTGATACGCACTGAAGATGGTGATGCAAAGTAGTCACCAGAGGAGCTGCGCAGCAGCTAGGGCGCGTGCGTATCAGCGATTGAGAGAGCATGCAGGCTGCGCCTACACCGCGGCGCCGCTCAAGGTCAACGGAAGGAAAGCTGGCGATGGCGGAAATCTTTTCCGCAGAGCTATCTTCCTTTTTCTTTACTGATACGATTAAATTCGAGGAAGAAACAATCCAAAAGATCAAATAGAGCTTTCAACATGTTAAAAGCAAACAGCCTAAAACGGAGTTTGCTCTAATTTTAATCGTTAACGATAGTCTGCTCAATGGCTTCCTAGATGCAGTTTCAACATGTACGTTGGTGAAACAAAGCGTTTTAACTAAGGCCGCTACAATAACGCCAACCAATATTTCTGCAATTAGTGCTTCGGGCAATGCACTCGATATTCGAGGCAAAAAACTGAATTGACCGTTAAATTGCCGAATAATAAAATGATTAAGCTGCAAGCACTCGTCGTCGAAGATACGACCAGTTTTCCCTGTGAAATACTAATAGGAACCGACCTCTTGACTAGGCCAAAAGCCATAATAGACTTCAGCAAAAATGAAGTTATCTATACGCACGATACATTAAAAGACGAGAGCAGAGAAAAAGAAAAAGCAGCTAGAAATAAGGTGCAGTGCAGCAGCAACTGAGACGCTCACATTGCACGCTGATTCCAAGGTCGTTTTCCCAGCATCCTGTCACGTCATATTATCCAAATGCAGCTCGATTCCTAATGGTGTTAATCATTTAGCAAAGAATTACATTGATAGCGTGTTTATTGCCTCACCTCTCGTCACAATTAGCAACGGACTATGTCCCGTTTTATGCTTAAATGCAACAGGCAAAGAGAAATGAATACATAAAAATCAAATGCTGGCGACTCTCGAAAAGTTTAACGATGACACTATTTATGCACGTAGTTAAACTACCAGAGATGAAATAATAAAAAACGGCGCCCAACAACTCGTCTCGTAAGGATCCAGCGTTGACCCTTTTCAGTCGGTCAAAGCTGTTATGTTAGACACGTGCCTCGTGGAAACGAATGTAAGAAGTCTGCAGAAAATTTCGAAAAAACGTATATCGCGACCGAGATACTTAGGGACAGTGTTTATAGCGTCAAACACGCAATAACTACTAAAAAAACTAAAATCCGTCAATTTCGTCCCGTAGATACCATTTGGCCTGTCACCATATAGAGTGACACATTGCTAAGTGAGCTAGCTAAGTTAGGATTCATCTTAGGAGAACTCTTAGCCCAACTCGGTGTTACCGATCAGGTGTCAGTATTTGACCGTTACTCGTACTTGTCCTTGGCTAATGTCCGCGAAGTTTCCGTAGACTTAGTAAATCATTGGTACCGATTGTTAAATGTCTCGTCTTCCGTCAGCCGTACACGTCGGGGCCTTTTTGATATAGGTGGAGAAATTCTCTCCGGCCTCTTTGGCCTTGTCGTTGACGGAGATGTACAGTAACTTAAAGATGTGACAAATTCGCTACTAATGCATGGAAGCAAAGACCTTGTACGCTAACGAATTAAAGCTAAGCAAAATTGTTAGCCGGTCACTAGATGAAATCTATAACTTGTCTGCACTAGCTAACAGAATGATATAACCACGCTAGAGAAATTTAGCATGCTATCTGACGTGCTAGAAGAATTGATTGTAACCGGTACCCATTTAATCTCAGTTAGTAAGAATCTTAAACTAGAGACAAGACTGTTAGATTTGAACATATTGGTGAACATGATAGACCGAGTGTCACTCAAAGAATTTATTGGCTCTGGAATTAATAATCATATCGGAGTTTTCCCGCTATCAAATGCACAGATGATGAACACGAAGACGTAGCCTTACAACTCCTGTCTGTGACGAAAACTAAGACACCGTACACGTATCTCGTACGCGTGCCTTTCGTGCAGAACGATGACTTTTAATTTGGTGTCCCTCCAGAGATTGCCTGTCAAAACGTCAGTGGGTAATGTAACGAACTTCAAATGGTTAGGTCGAGTGTCCAGGTTTGTAGCATTTAATACTGTATCCTTCCTGGAACTCGAGGACTTACCGGAGTGGCACCGCACAAGCCTACTTACTATACATGTGTGAGCAGTCTATCGTTGCTACGCAAACCGTCTTTGAACCATCGTGCATCTTGACTTTGCTCCGAACACCCAACCAGAGGTGGGCAGTAGCGCGCTACATGTAGCGGCCGCTACTAGCGGCCGCTACTAGCGGCCGCTACTAGCGGCCGCTACATTTTCAGTAGCGGTAGCACATGTAAATTTAAAAAAAATGAAAGAAAACGTGGAATTAATAGAAAACGGCAAAGAAGGGGTACTCTAAAATTTTTTTATAACTTTTGCAAATCACATGCTACAATGTCGAGACACATATCATTCGATTTGTAACAACAATATCTAGCGACTGTAGGAGCCCCGATTTTTGATTTTCCTCATCGTTTTTTTCGCGTTCTTCCCATTTTTTTCACATTTTTACCCCCCCACCTTCCTCCCCCTCCCATATATAAGTCAAACCATGCACATATTAAAAAAATGCTTCTAAAGTCGCTAGGTATTGGTTTTTACAAATCGAATGGTATGTCTCTCATTGCCGTAGCTTGAAAACTGTTGGAGTTATAATTTTTTTTAAGATGGCGTTTTTAGGATTTTTAAATTGTTCAGGGGAGCCAAATAAAGTAAAATTCATTGAAAACAGATGAATATGCCCAAAAAGTCTTGATATTGTAGCCCAAGCTTTCCCATTGCCAGTTATTTGCATTCAAGGTACCAGCACGCGTCTTTAGACCTATTTATGTAATTATGTTCAATTTAATGTGAATAATAGGCTATAAATGGGACTTTTTATATATAAATATATATATATATAAAATATTCATTTACATAACTTTACAACTGCATTACGCAAAAACTATTGCATGAACATCCATGGTAGTAATTTTGTTAAACGCGACTTGTTTGTAGTTTTTAAACGAGTGCAAACACTTTGCAATTAACCTAAATAATGACATATAAATACCATTTGTTTGTAAATAATGATATAAAATGATCATTTTATAAAAGTTCAAGACTGCATTTCACACAAAAAAGTATTGCATATACTGTACATCTATGGTAGTAGCTTTGTTGAACGCGTCTCGTTTGTAGCTTTCAAACGATTGCAAACACTCTGTAATTAACGAGAGTAGTGATCTATATAAACAGATTTAATTCAAATAAATCGTTGTACATATTGTTAAAAAATGTTCATATAATTTTTAAAATTGTCTTACGCAAAAATTATAGCACGCACAGACATGCGGTAAACTGCGTTAGACGCGCCTTTTCAGCAGCTACAAAATGAGTCAAGAAAACGGTAAAGACAAAATTTCCGATTTTTAGGGTAGCCGGTCCCCTTAATAGTATTAAATATTATTTAAAAACCAGCATGGTACATACATAATATAAATTACAGAATAAAACTGTACAAAATATTTCGGTATAATGTTGTCAACCTCGGCCTGTTACTAGTGTCAACATGTTAGTTGTTACTTGTTAAGTTGTTACCAGTTACCACTTACAGGTTTTTTCATCTTTCAGTTTGCTTACAGTTATTTTTACACAGTTATTTTTATGTTTCACCTTCTCTACATGGATGTCTACTTCAATCTACCAATCTAAAAAATAATCCACATATATATACAAAAAAAAGACTGATTTTTATATGTATATGTGGATTATTTCTTAGATTGGTAGATTAATGTTCACATCCATGTAGGGAAGGTAAAACATATAAATAACTGTAACTTCTATTTACTGTATCTAACCCTTGGGTAACCCATACTAGTTCGGTTAGGTTAATTGCAATAAAGTTGCATTGATATGTTTTAAAAACGTTTTATTATCTTTAAATGTTAATGAGTAAATCCCAATAACAGAACAATAAATATTTAGAGATTTCCAATAATTTTGGTCATTGTAGCGGCTAATGTAGCGCGCTACATTTCACTGTAGCGGTAGCGGTAGCGCCCGTTACAATCTAGTGGGTGTAGCGGTAGCGGTAGCGCCCGCTACATTTAGAGCATGTAGCGGTAGCGGTAGCGCCGCTACATTTCCAAGTAGCGCTGCCCAGCTCTGCACCCAACATAGTGCGAAATGCGAATACGAGCCTGTAGAGTCGTCTCTACAACTAATGAGTGGCATGTTGCATTCCTGCAACCGACATTGGTAAAGATAAGATGTAACTCATCCAGCCAGAGCGCACCCTCGACACAAATCGTCTCAGGTATCGTGCCAATCTACGCACCTTGCTTTTTACTTGGTTCAAATGGTACGTACCGGACGAAGGTCGTGACGTCCATGCGCGCAGACTCAAACCGGGTGAAGGTTTTTCCTTATGGTATATCATCCATGCAATCGGTCAGAGTCTCTCAGACCCAGCTCACCCGACATCTGGTAAGCAAGCTGGAATCAAATATGGAAGACGTACGACAGCTGAATGTCGCACTGAAGGCTCACAAACAGCGCACGCTGGTATGGTTTCCTCACTTTCATGTGATACACGGTTCCATAACAGTCATTTTACTCTTGGGTTTCATTGCTTCCATTGTCGTGTACTGCTTCTGTAAACGACGTCCGCGAGTCAGAGGTATCGTGCCCGTGCTACCGTCTACCGAGCGAATTATGCTCAACGACGCGGTGGAGGCGATGCCTCGACCCTCGACTCTGCCCGCAGCAACGACGGTAACGATAGTAAATAAAACGGAAGTCGTAACTCGTAAGACACGTCCCCGTTCCTCGATTTCCAACGGAGGAGGTGGTCCGCGAGCCTAACACTCAGGTGACCTCGTACCTCGAGGAGGGAAGATACGTAAGTCGTACCAGGAAGGCAGAGCTAGCGAGTCGCACCATGGAGGTAGAGTTAACCCGACCATTTGCGACGGCTAAACCTTATCTCACAGCAATGGTGGAGATTTGGAGGCTCACGCATCAGGCTCGGAGGATTCCGACTGATGCCGACAACTGATAATAATTTAAAGTATTTCTTTAGATGTGTTAACATTTCTTTTCCAGCACATCAAAAATATCAGTTGATATATATCCTTATTGCTAGTATTAAGGATCCATTGTATGCGTATATTATCTGCATTGATTTTCTGCATGTGGTATCTACATTTTCTGAACCTAGTTCACTCTGCGTTAACACATCTAAATTATAAACTAGATTTAAGTTGAAGTTTGTAAACCTCTTTCCCTGATGCTCAAGCTTTGCCAGCTTACCAATTAAATAATTTTAACGATGGCCATTGTAAGAGCCGAATTAACGTAAATAATTGAGAGGTTCGGAACACTCACAAGATACAGTTACAGTTGGGTTTTAAGTTCATGATTGAAATTATTTATGTTGTAACCTAATCGGAAGAAAATTTTAATGCCCGTGTGTATTGGTTCTTCCGTCTACGTCACGAGGGCCGGCGACATGCTGTCTCTAGCCTTGGCATTGAAGACGCCAGCTCCTAGGCGAGTCATTGACCTATATACCGTACGCCTGACCACTCTGACGTTACAGCCTGCAACAGCTGTTCTGCATACAGCTGTTGAAATGCAATGAAATTCATGAAATGAAATTCGCAGAGTTGAAATTCTCAACTCTCAACTCTAATTTTTTTAATATGAAAAATTATTTGTCACTTGTAAAAATGACAAGTTTCTATAATTTTATTGTTTTGTAGGTTATATTAATTTTCTGATTTAGACTTTTTTAAAAAAATTATGAAGAAAAAATTGTCATTAGATTATCATAATTGATAGATTTTAGAAATCTGTTCCTTAGAGATATGAATTCCAGAATCGAAAATCAACCTTGCTAGAAAATTGATTAGATAGTATTGGGCCGTAACATATTTTTCATTTGTCGTGAGGCATTTAATTTAATCCTGTTGGCTTCAATTTATTACTTTTTCAAGCAATCATAGCTTGGAAATTGGAAGTTGAAGGCACCAAGTGAAAAGTTATTAATACGTACAAATTAAACAACTTTTCGCTTGCATGCTCGAGGCGAACCTTGATAAACTACTTGGATGTATTCCCTATGCTGTTCGTTTCTTTTATCTAAATACCGTTACGAAGTTCGCTTCCGGTACCCTAAAAGGTTTTTCTTGCCTAACTGTTGCGGGCATTTATTCCTTTACTGTTAAAAGTTTTTCTACTCGTACTGCCACGGGCTTTTCACCCCATTTATCCAATTAACTGTTCTGTCCTTATAGTTCCTGCCTTACTGCCCAGCCTGTCACCAGCTTCAGCCTCATAGTACCTGCTTTACTGCCGAGCCTGTCGCCAGCTGCAGCCTCATAGTTCCTGCTTTACGGCCGAGCCTGTCGCCAGCTGCAGCCTCATAGTTCCTGCTTTACTGCCGAGCCTGTCGCCAGCTGCAGCCTCATAGTTCCTGCCTTTACTGCCGAGCCTGTCGCCAGCTGCAGCCTCATTTCTCTCACGTAGAACGTTCGCTTATATTTTTTTGCTTTATCCTTCGTGGAAACTTGATCCTTACGCTTGTACCGATTCAGTCCATTTATATGCGGTTCAATCCTGTCCATTCTAATTAATTAAATTCTAATATAAATTACATTCTATTTGCTATTTAAGTGCATTTATGCTGCTGTGAAAATGTTTCACTCGTATGCCAATTCGATTTCTATTGAAATTAGCTTTTATTTTTAAATATTGTTCCAAAGGGGAGCCAATTATTTCTTAAGTTTTTGGGAAATCTAAAATTCAAAACTTTGAGTTATATTAGGCAACTTAAATTGTGCGATCGGATAATGTGTCAAGAACTTGCGAAATGATTAGCGTGATTAAAACTTTGACCAACATTTAAAACGCACGGACAACAGCAATACTGCGCAGGACCGGAATTATCAACAGTTCAAGATTGCGTTATTTTCTCGTTTAAGTAATGAAGGAAAAACGGAATAATTGATTGGATTATAAGAACCAGTCGAAGTTGGGGTCAAAATATGGCGTTCTAAATTTGAGCCTAAATTTCGGTGATAAATTTGGGTCAATATAAGTGGTTCTAAATTTGGGCTTAAATCTATGAGATAATATGAGGTAAAAAATCAGCTTAAGTGAGCTGGGGACAAAATATAAAAACTAATCACAACGAGTTTTTATTAAATGAAAAGTTATCTTCAATCCAGCGTTATTTTTGTGCTTCATCCTATGGATCAGGTGCTTCTAAATCAGTGTTAATATTATAAATATTCCAACGATGATATTGAGACTCGGCAGTACCTAAACAAGAGGCTTGTCCATCAGAGAGACCTTCATGCAGCAGGAATTCGTACAGCTCTCGAGCTAACATGAAGCTAACGTTAACATGAAGCCGTCTATATGTTTGAAAATGTTATTATCCGTTAAAACATAGATTATACGTTGAAACTGGTATTATTCATTGCAACAGTTGAAATAGTTATTATTCGTTGAAACCCTTTTCTTACTTGAAACATTTATTTATAATTGAGCTCTTCATCATTCTTTAATACCCTTTAAACCGTTTTTGTTCGTTCAAACCTTTGAACCGTTTTTATTCGTTAAAACCCTTCAAACCTTTATTTTTCCTTCTAACCCTTTAAACCGTTTATGTTCGTTCAAACCCTTTAAACCGTTCTTTTTCGTTCAAACCCTTCAAACCGCACTTAATCATTCACACCCTTTAAACCGTTCTTTTTCGTTCAAACCCTTTAAACCGTACGTAATCGTTCATACCCTTTAAACCGCTCTTGTTCGTTCAAACCCTTTAAACCTTTCTTTTTCGTTCAAACCCTTTAAACCGTACGTAATCGTTCATACCATTTAAACCGCTCTTGTTCGTTCAAACCCTTTAAACCGTACTTAATCGTTCATATCCTATAAACCGTTCTTTTTCGTTCACACCGTTTAAACCGTTATTATTCATTCAAACCGTCATAGTCTCACTCTCACGACTGGAGTTTAGAGGTTGGCTGTAACAACAGTTTTTGCAATGTCGTGGACTTGCCATAAGAATATTAATGAAAAAAATAAAAATCTTAAAACCTATCCCTAAGTATTCTGGTAAATATTCATTGCGTATGAGGCCAGCCTTGAATTCGGATTAGAATTCACTTACTATGATTGCATCAATATATGTTCATGCTCGTACCGCAACAATATTCCGAATTAATCCTTACAAATTTTAAAAATATATAATGATGTACATTAGATTTCGATGGCTTTTAACCTCAATAAAATGCAACACTGTTGATGCTTAATTCGAAGTGCACAGAATATTTACGGGAAACATTTGTATTCCGATTGCCTGTGCAGCGCGCGCCCGGATGTGCGATGTATTGTTTAACTGAGTAGCGCTGACTGATGAGCAGCAACGTCATGTCAGACCCAGCGAATTCTCAGTGTAAGCCACGACGGCAGTGAAGCAGAATCGTGTTTCGGATATGACCGAAAGTAATTTAGGCTGCAGCACTCCAACAATGAGACGACTTGGCCGAAATGGAGTTTTTTTTCATGCATTCCAGAAAACCGGATACTCAATAACGCGCACTCTAATGATTCTCGCTCCGGCTTTAGAGATGACGGAAATATCGAGCGGGTACGAAAATGAAAAGTCGGAGAAAAAGCCCGAAGTGGAAAAAATCTTGCTCTACGTTTGTCAAAAAAAGTTATGTACACATCCGTAGGAACTCGTCTGTGCAAGTGACTATAACTTTAAGGTGCTTTACATTTTTATGGTCGGCAGTACGACTGAGAGGCTGAGTACAGCATATATAGCAAGTGAACAGCTCGGTAAGGCTGCACTGCAGGATGCTTTTTGTACACGCAAGATGAATAATTTGGAAGAAATGGACATAATTGAAGTGTGCTGGTAAGCTTTCTTTAGACTCTACAACTCTTATTGTTGGTTACATCGATTTAGAAAATGTAAAGTTTTGATTTGGTGCAATTTGCGTTTGGAACTTGATAAAAAATTTTTCCAAATAAAAAAATTAAAGAAGAGGTCATGGAGTCTCTAGTCCTCTCATTAACATCGCGATCTCCAGTCCGCTCACGAAGAACTAGCAACAAACACATAATTTCATGACTAGGAGCACGGAGACCTCATAATTTCATGACTAGAAACACGGAGATCTCATAATTTCATGACTAGAAACACGGAGGCTTGATTATTTCATGATTAGAAACACGGATGCTTGATAATTTTATGACTATGAACACGGAGGCTAATTTTATGACTAGAAACAGACAGGCTTGATAATTTCATGACTAGAAACAAGGAGGCTTGATAATTTTATGACTAGAAACACGGAGACTCAATAATTTCATGACTAGAAACACGGAGGCTTGATAATTTCATCACTATAAGCAAAGACCAATGATTTAGGACATCCAATTGAAGGCTAACAAACACTAGCATTCTCGTGGGACCAAATCTTGAGAAGTCATCCGGAGCGAGAAAGTTCAATGGTCGCAAACGCCATTACGAACTCCAACTTGCAGTTGCGAGGAAGAGATCTTATCAGTCGAGTTGAAGTTGAAGAGCCCTTCATCTGTGTTGAAGTTTGTGCACTCAATTAATTACATGCAAAGCCAAAGAACGAAACTCAGACTGAGATTCTCAGAGGATCATTTGCGAAATTCATTGTTCTCCAGATTTAAGACCAATTCGATGACTCTGTACAGTAATAGAAATAGTGGATTCTTTCGAACATGTGTAATGATCACAGCCGTGAACTCTTAAATTATGATCATAAGAATATCTGAAAATTGTTGAAAAATTTTGCTTTATATTACTGTTTCAAATGACATTTTTCAACTGAGACATTCCACTAGAGCGGCTATTTCATGGCGACGACATGCAGCACTATTAATGCTGCATTCAAAGTGAATGCAGCATGACATTAATTTTTGGGGTCTGAAGCCTACCTTTTTATCTTTGACATAGTCAAGGTTGTTGCAGTTTACCCAGAGCTCAGCTATTTGAATTACTTGCGTGTACATGCTCATTATTTTTAACTTTATATTGCAAACAAATATTTTTCATATGTTTGATCTGCCATACATATTTCATACATTTTAATTAATTTCAGCAATATCCCATAGATTCCAGACATATTTTACAAAGATTAATCAGGTATTGTTCATTCACAAGCAAAACAATTTCCAGAAATACTTCTGCTGCTTTGAAACACATTTTCCATTCGTTTTTCAAGGTCATAGAGAATTCCCCTTCATCGTCTTACATACATTTACACTCGATTATTCATTTGTTACCGCATTTTCCGTCATTTACATAATTGAAATTTTCATGCAAATATTTCATTCATTTTCTTACATCTCATATGAACTCGTTCATTTAATTCACCATTCACCTGCTGCCCATCCTCCATTCACATTCATTTCCCGTACCATAATCCATGTAATCCATTAAGCCTTAAAACATGAATTGAAACAAAAAAAAAAAAACGCAATTTGTTTGACACTTTTTGAATAGAGTTCAAATTCTACAGCAAAACCTATATTCACATCAAATTTTAATGCAAGGATGACTGACGATCATCTCGAATTGAATTAGTTCTCTCCAATTTGCTGTAATTTACTTAAAGAAATACCACAATAAATGTTTTTCTCCCTGGGGAAAACTATTGAATAGTATAGTAAACGCTTATGAATATCACAGTATAAACTATTGAATATCTTAGTATATATTATTCAGAATGAAGTCGTCTTCTTGATTATTATTTATTTTGACTGGCCGAGTTTGGCGCTCGTTGCATACAAGTTTTTATTCTTTATTTTTAACAAGGTTAAACTTTCGCCGGTAATTACCCTGACTACCGTTGAGATATTTTCATAAAACATTAATAATACCAGTAAATTATTGGCGGAACCGTGCTGGAACTTTCCAATATGTTTAGCATAAAGTTTGAATTATTGGCTGATTATATGAAGCAGAATCCATATAACCGGCATTATACTATTTATTGTCCTGGAAAATGCGAGACATATTTTATTATTTCAATGATTTACTCCGCCTTGGGTAAGAGAAATCAGCTAAAATAAATTAGCTTTGAGTTGATTCAGACTAAAGTCAAGTCTGAATAGACTTCATTTTAAATTAAAATGTCTGTGGGAAAGTTTTATGTTTATTTTTTAGCCATGTCAAGATATAATAGAGTTTCTTTTTATTAAAAGATACATCCGAGTATACGGAGTATATTATAGGGTACTTATTATTACAGTGCTTATAAATATGCCTGTACATTTAACTGAAAACGCAGCGAAGGTCTAGAATATTGTTAGGTTTTTTTTATCGTACTTTTTCTGTGGCTACTGAGACAAAAATTCCGCAATAAAGTTATGACAAATTGTAATACCTGATAAATAATTTATTATTTATAACCCAACACGCCTAATACGCCAGGCCATCCCTGTTCCAATGTTCTTGTCAGCAGTCGGAAGTTTAATGTTTTTTAGGCAAAGGCAATGAAAAAATGTTTGCATCGCATCGCTCCATGTTGTGCTAGAGGACAAGTGCAAAAATGAAATGTCTTTCGGATTATTGAAGTCAATCTGGACCGTGCAGACTAGAGCTTTTTTATTGGATTTTTTTAGTTTGAATTTGAAAATCTAAACTTTTGAATTGAAAGAAAAAGTCGGTAAGACAATCATTGTGTCGTGAAGATAGCTGAGGATTAACTTGGAGGAAGAAGCTGCTGGGCCTATACTTTTAAAAAAAGTTAAGAGATCGTAAGTTCATCTGCCAATCATTGACGGCCTTTCGAGCAAACTCCACCAATCATAGACAAGAAACTAGAGCGTAAGTACTTACGTTCACTTAGCGAGTTTTGAAAGTATGGCAAAGCTAGCTGTATTCTTTGCACTGTGCATTATTGATAACATTGATATTGCTATCATTGCTACTACTGCCTCATGCTGAAGAACAGGCCAATGAGAGCCGATAGTTGTGACGTTGGATGGGGCAGAAGTGCGTATAGTGCTTCAAAAAGGACAGCAAAGTGATTCAAAAAGCTGAAAAATTATCTGCAGATGATAATGCATTGTGACTATGACACCGCGAGAAGTATAGGTGTTCTCTCAGTGCAATCTTGTTCTGCGTCAAATAATGGCCAGGAAACGGTTAGATAAAATCAAAGCTGTTAGGCATAAGATTGTGGGACGTGGTAAAACGGATACATCGTCTGCGCTATGTGGCTGCAGCTGCAGCAGCTGTTTAGTGCCGCAAAACGGACAGCAAACAGCTGCTATGTTGCTATGCCCATGCATCTGTAAGCAGCTATTGCAGCAGCTACAGCTGCAAACGGCTGTCGCTGCAGTTGCAGCAGCAGACCATGTCAGACCCATAGACTGAGCAGCGCTGGAGAGGATATTGCATTGTCATTTTTACGCTGAAGCTGCAGCTCTGAGGCGCTGCCAGTCGTCGCGGGAACACAAGTGTCGAGATAAACAAACAGCTGTCGCTCTAGAAAATAAACCAACACAAAAATGCATCTCGACACTTTCATGGGATTAGTGGCGAGTTAAAATGAATACATGCTACGGAAATTAAAATGAGAAGCAGAAAGTAGAGATCTTGGTTTTCCGGGGCGGTTGAGAATTGTTCTGGGAGCAACTATATTTGTGGGGTCTAACTCTTTCGGAGGGCAAAGTTCCTCAAATGGCTTTGAACCATAAGGAAAAAATTATGTTTATTCAATAGAGGATGGTAAAGATCGGCTCTTTACCGAGACCTGATAAAATCTTATGACCTCGAATATTAATATTTGATGAAGATTTACTAATAATTCTTCATTAATGGAAAATGCCGCTGTTATTGGGATAGCAACAGCAATAGCGGTTTTTAAGTGTTACTTATTCAGAGGGCTCAATTAAGTTAAAACTGTCACTTTTGTATTTATCACGAGTGAACACTCAGGAATTAAATGTGTCATGTCGTCCAAATAGTAAAGCACTTCCTTACCCACAGCATGTACAAAAAAACGGACAAAGCAGTGATCCGCCCTTTGGCCGGGCTAAACTTTGCCGATATGACCCACATAAGGGCATAAAGTGCAACAATATTTGGACAAAGCCTCACTCATTTCCCGAAGTGTAGGACGACTGCGGCGGAGACTCAATAAATTAGCCGGAATTTAATAACAGACTCGTGGGCCCCGTCGGCTTCTCAGGCAGTTACTCCCTCAAATTTTCTGCTTCATGGCCTGTTCTGGAAAATGCTTGCGTGAATTTGTTGGTTATCTTAATAGGCCTATAAATGTAAAGATATATTTGTATAAATGAATGGAAATATTTGTTGGTTATCTTAATAGGCCTATAAATGTAAAGAAATACTTGTATAAATGAATAGAAATTACTGCTTAAGGTGTTGATAGAGATAAGAATATAGACATTTCCTAAGCCCATCAATGGAATATAATTGTAGTATAGAGCGTTGGTAATGCATTGGTTTGGATTAATGCTTAATGTGCTGCATATGAAATTGTTTTCTAATCTTCTAATAATCTTTGCAATTCGAAGGTTAAAAAATTACTAAAGATTTAACGTTCATCATAATGATTCCCAAGCCAATGAATATACAATGATGATTATGATTGCGTCTTTTATGTGTCGTCGCTCCTAAAAAGTGCTCTCAATTATGGGCATTTCCAACTTCAAAATAAAAAAATGTGTAATATTGAAGAACTTCGAACTTTAGAAAAGAACGGAATGAGTTTTTCTCGGTCAAAGACTTTCAATAAGCAATTTCATGAGCGTCCAATTGCATGAATTATATAAGAAATTATTCATTGGTTGCAACTATCCATCGAGCAAGCCTGAAGACTTGAATTCATCTTCACTTTTGGAGTTTACAAGCAGATACGCGGGACAGGTTTTTCAGGGCTAACATAAACAAAACATGTGCCTAAGTTATCCTATTCATAGCGCGGGTAAATACGAAATTCCGTGTGTTTCCTTACAATTAATAGAGGCAGTTTTTATTTTGTGTTCAAATTGATTTTATTTTAATTGTAAACTAAAAATAAATAATGATTTTGTATATTTGTCACGTCTATGAATTATAATTGCAAATTAGTAATTAGTTAGTAAATTAGTTAAAATAATACGCTTTTTGTAGCTGAGTAAATGAATTGAGTCTTGTAACAATACAGCATAAGTCTTATAACAATATTTAAAAATACAATATTAATATATTCGATATTTTTCGCTTCCAAAGATGAACAATGAATAATTTTTACTATATTTTTTGTTTATTGTTTAAGAAACAAACTTCAGAGCTGATGAAATGAAAGCGTAAGCTCAGGAAAATCCTTCCAGAGGAAAATTCCAAAGAAATATTTCGATCCAGGACGAGTGAATGGCATCAGATTTAGTGAGCTGTAATCGGCTCAACCTGCATACATCTTCTTTTAAAACATGCGTACACGTTTTGAAAACATGCGTACATGTTTATCGTCCATGTACGTAGAACGTCGACTAGGAAAGTTAATGTTGGGATTTTTTTTGTCCTAACAAATTATTTTAGACAATTATTTTAATTTGACAAAGAATAGTTTAATTTAACTTGAATTAAAATTATTCTAACGTTACTATAATGCTGGAAAAAGTTTGAATTTGATTCATTGTTGCTCCAGTAACATAAAACGTGCTATTCTAGAGTGATAGAATCCAGCTCAATCTTCATTTTATTTCTCATGTTAACGTATTAATATAGGTCGCGGACGTAAACGTTATCATTGTATCAATACAAAATTCTTCTTCAAGTTATCAACGTATGTTTCCGTTATCAACGTATCAATATGATTTCCGCGTTATTAACGTATTAACATGAACGTCCTGTTCACTTCATCAACGTGTTAATAGGAATTCTAGGTTCACATTTTCAACGTATTGAAAAGAAGTTACCGTTCAGTTTATCAACGCATTAATAAAGTAAACGTTCAGTTTATCAACGTATCAACAAGAAGTCAACGTTCGCATTATCAACGTATTAACACGAAGTCAACGTTCAGTTTATCAACGTATTAACATGAAGTCAACGTTCAGTTTATCAACGTATTAACACGAAGTCAACAATTATCAACGTATTAACATGAAGTCAACGTTCAGTTTATCAACGTATTAACAATAATTTAACGTTCACATTATCAACGTATTAACATGAAGTCAAAGTTCAGGTTATCAACGTATCAACAAGAAGTCAACGTTCAGTTTACCAATGTGTTAACATGAAGTCAACGTTCACATTATCAACCTATTAATATGAAGTCAAAGTTCAGTTTATCAACGTATCAACAAGAAGCCAACGTTCAGTTTATCAACGTATTAACATGAAGTCAACGTTCACATTAGCAACGTATTAACATGAAGTCAACGTTCAGTTTATCAACGTATTAACAAGAATTTAACGTTTACATTATCAACCTATTAACATGAAGTCAACGTTCACATTAGCAACGTATTAACAAGAAGTCAACGTTCAGTTTGTCAACGTATTAACATGAAGTCAACGTTCAGTTTATCAACTTATTAACACGAAGTCAACATTCAGTTTATCAACGTATTAACATGAAGTCAACGTTCAGTTTATAACTGAAATAATTGAAACAACGTATCAACATTATGCACCGTGGTTGGAATTCCACGCCATCGTTGACGGGCTGAGACAGACCAGCCAACATTGATTATTGGAGCGTATGGAGCAGCGTCGGGCCCTCGCTTCAGGCTATCATCCGACGTTAACGTTTCCTTCAGCTTCGTGATGATGAAATGCATTGATTCAAGCCATCATCCGACGTTAAATTTTCCTTCAGCTTCGCGATGATGAAATGCATTGATTCAGGCTATCATCCGACGCTAACGTTTCCATCGGGAGATGAGATAATTTGATTCACATTCATTTTAGCATTTGCGAAATCATGCATGAATATTTACACATATTCTCACACAGGAAGTAATGAACTCTAACCAATACCTCCTCACATGTAGTTCACAATGCCTCCTCACATGTGCCTCACAATACCTCCTCACCTGTACTTCACAATGCCTCCTCACATGTGCCTCACAATACCTCCTCACATGTGCCTCACAATGCCTCCTCACATGTGCCTCACAATGCCTCCTCACATGTGCCTCACAATGCCTCCTCACATGTGCCTCACAATGCCTCCTCACATGTGCCTCACAATACCTCTTCACATGTGCCTCACAATACCTCTTCACGTGTGCCTCACAATACCTCCTCACATGTACCTCACAATACCTCCTCACATGTACCTCACAATACCTCCTCACAAGTACCTCACAAAATTTGACTAACAACGGCCGGGTATGTGAAGAATAATTTATGACAAGAAGTTCACTTAGCCATTTAAATTACGGTTGTTCCACTTAATTGATTTGATTATTTCAAAATTTGCAAACTATGATATCATCGATTTTATAATGTAATTAGTACAGTAATCAAAGCAAGTACCAAAGTTGATATGAAAAATTTATTTTAATATAAAGCTTTTTACTGCTCTAATTTGCATACTACATGATGATTTTTTCATACAATGTGATAATCAATATATTTAACGACGGTCCAACAATCGCAAATTTTGATAGACAGAACCATATGTAAGCGGCTCTTAAACGAAGAAGTCGTATGCGGCCAACAAGATTGACTTTGAAGGATTGGTTTTTCTACAATTTGATTATTCTTCGTTTCAGATTAAACGTGTATTTAGTTTATCACTATATTAGGCTGTGCATAAATAATTCTGCGACAAAAACAAACATAATGAAACTGTATTCAATTTTAAAAGTCGCTACATATCAGGCGGATATTATTTTCATGTCGCGGAGGCTCTAAAGGGAAAGATCAATGTGAACATCAAAAATATGATGTAAATTGGGATTTTTATGTGATAAATCAAGTGTTGTAAATCCCAGAATTAAAGTGAATAGAATTTTGAAGAGATTACTTGAAAATCGAGTTTAAGATATTATATAAAATGTCATCAGAAAATGCAACAGTGCTTGTAAACTTTTAATAAACTTGAGTCGATCAGGAAATTCTATTTTTGTAGCTTGAAAATTAATCCCCGTGGTCTAAGCTCAAATATCGGCAATTTGCAACTGATATTGGAGGACTTGGTTGAACGAATTAAAATAACGAATTGAAATTTTTAGCCTATTTCAAAGTTAATGGTGTTAACAAATTGAAATGTCAAACAGAATTAAAAGTTTTAAACTATGATATCTGAAACTCGGTAAAAACGTGCCGGCTAATATAAGACAGGCATAATTTGCTTGATTCCTGATAAATTGTCAAAAACATTTCAATCCATTAGAATTAGGGGATAATAATAATGAAAAGAAACATAAACTCGCCCTTCCCAAAACTTCTCGTCTACGCGACAGCCTAAAGCAAATTCCAAAAATGGAATTCCAATTCCAATTCCAATTTGCCACGCAAAGTTGAGCATATTTGCTGGAAAAAATATCCCAGTGAAACTTGAAAAAATTTACTGTGATGATATTGATGAGAGTGACCTTCAGAAATAAGAATGCGCGGCTCCCATGAAATTAATTGGAATAATCGGAGTATTATATTGTTTTTATTTTGCTTGTACCAGGAGTTAAGTAACGGCTTTTCTGCTTCAGATTATTCACGGAAACATTATTATTTTCAGCAGAAAAACTTGAGAAGCGACATTATGAGCGCACCACAAGAGTTTCGCGACCAGAGGCAAGCTGGGAATGCGGTTGATTTCAGCAATAAAATGCACACCAATAGAATGACAACGACAAGCTTTATTGTTACCAGTCAAGACGAGGCAGCGCAGTCTTCAATAGCGATGTTTGTGTTGCCTTCTGAGTTGTTATTGCAAAGTGGGAATTCGGGAATCAAATTTCTAGAGACATCGAGATCAGAAGTTCCTCATAGCGAGCAGGTTATTTCCAAGAAATTCAGAAGAAATTTGTCCGAAGTGAGTCTTCGTGAATACACACAAAATCAAATGTCTAGTGAAGATTTCTATTCAACTTTGATTCCTTCACTTTATGGAGCGGCCGTTACAAACCACACAAAAATTTCTGGTAATGAAGCAGGCTTTTCAGAAACAGGGATAATCCGCAAGGCTCAAGTGCAAAGCTCAATTAAAATGCAACGAACCCTGCCCGTTACCGCTTATGACCTTAAGAGTCGGAACGATTTTAAAAATCCGCTCCGGAATTGCAGCACAGGGAAGGACGGAAACCAATGCACGAATCTCTGTGAACTCAACATCAAAAGCATGGAAAATAAACAGAATATTTCGACCATTAACGGGCGCGATGTTTTTGATAAAGAACAAGATCACACATTTAAAGGCTTTGATTACAAGCAGCAAACGTCGGCCTTAACACAGCTTAAGGACCAAGGATCGGAAAGCAACCTTGACAATAAAGAAGTAAAATTTGTGCCTCAAATATCAATCGTCGAGACAATTCAGAACCCCGTTGACAGTCATGCCTCTGAAAATGTCGAGTCCCAGCAGGAAATTTTTATCTTACAGAAGATTCAAAATCGAGGAAACTCCGTGAATTTCTTCAATGCCGAGCAGAAGCGCAGCGGTCGGACGTTGCTGGAGCAGCGAAAGAAGCTGCGACTGAAAAAGTCTCCGCCGTCTCCTCAGCAGCGACACAAGAAGCACAAAGAAGCGGAAACTCCGCAAGCCGCGTCCCACAGAGTGAACGTCGTTGAGGAAATCCCCACTCTTGATGTTGGTGAGTCTTTGAATGGGAAACAGGATCCCCACTCATGATGTTATTAGTCTCTGCATGGGTAAACAGGATCCCCACTCTTGATGTTGGTGAGTCTTTAAATGGGGGAACAGGATCCCCACTCATGATGTTGGTGAGTCTTAAGCCAAACAGGATCCCAACTCTTGATGTTGGTGAGTACTTGAATAAGGGCTGCTTGGTTTGTTAGACGTCGGGAATTTTAGTGTGACTGGTGAGTGCTTTGATGAACACCTGTCGGATAAAGTTAAGAGTAAGGAAACAAGAAGTGAAGTTAAAGAGCAGTGTTGTAAAAACCAGCTGTTAAGAAATCATGATAAATTCACTTATATAATATGCGTTTAAAAATTACTTTTTAAAGACAACACTTCTAAAGAATCCAGTGTATGCGATGTTACACATGTACAATGAATTTCTAATTTTATTTTCAATTATTAAAAAAATAATTTTAAGTTTTTTATTTAAAAAATCTAAAATTTCAAAATTATTTGTTCTGCCAATCGATTCATGCATTGTCTCTGACTTTACGCAAGTGTGCAAAATTTCAGATCGATTGAACAGGCAGAAGTGTGTTAAATATCGATTAAAAGATTTGTAGCAGACAAAAGTATTTTTTGCAAGTTTTTAATATTAAATTTTTTTATTTTTAAAAATTATTTATTCTTTCAATTAATTCATGAATTGTCTCCAACTTTACTCAAGTGTTTTCAAAATTTCACATCGATTAGAGAGGTAGAAGTGTGTTAAATATTGATTATAAGATTTGTAGCAGACAAACAAAAAGTGAAGTTAAAGGGAAGTATTTTTCAATAAGGCGAGTCTTTAAATGTGGACACGAGGACTGCACGGTTCGTTGGGAGTCGTACATTTCTTGCGACTGGTGAGTGATTTGATGAATATCAGGTTAGTAGAGTTTAGTGTCAGGAAAAAGCTGTCGTAAATAATCCACGACAAAATTACACACGAAAAAGGATAGAATGACTGAGCAAGGAGTGCATGATTCCTTGAGAGCCGTACATTTCTTGCCACTGGCAAGTGCCTTGATGAATATCTCTCGAGTAAAGAGATGTTCAGTAAAGAACGGCAGTAAAGAAATCATCACTAATTTATTTACAAAATGGGATTGAATACTAACACCAGGACTATAGGCCTACTTGGTATGTTTGAAGAGTGCATTTTCTTGCAACTGGTGAGTACCTTGATAAATATGGTTGATTGATGTTCAGTCAGGAACGATTGAATGTAAAGAAATCGGGATTAATTTCCTTATAAAATGATTAGTCTGCGAGGTTCGGTTGGAACCGTCGATTTTCTTGCAACTGGAGACTGCTTTATTGAAGCCAGGTGAGTACAGTCGTAAACGAGGTGAGAGCTACATTATTGAAAAAATTGCGGCTTAAAAAAGTGAAGTTTCAGAGCTTAAAAAATGTCACTACCTAATAAATACTTTCTAACAACTCTTTGTGGAATTTATAGATTAAATTAATTTGTATAGAATTCATAGTCTATATTGATGCAGTTGTAGATAATATTTTACATATATAAAGTTGGCTCATTTGATTGTGAAGATTCTATGTTCTGATTAGTTGATATGCCCCCTTCTCAACTGTAGTGAGGAGTTGAAAAAGAGCTGGGAATAATTTTAGTTTTCGCTGTAAACTTTTTATTGACATTATCAGGCTTGAGAAAATGCTAGATATATAAATAGACATGTGTTAAAATTTTTTAATGGTATCCCTTAGAATTCCAGTTTGCTTTCTAGATTGTTCTTGTTCTAGTAAATCTTATAATAATTTTATCTTGACTGAGAGAGTAATCGAATGCAAGAGATGCGGAATGTCGTTAACTTTTTTTATCGTCTTATTTTTCTTTTTCGTTCTTTTTTTAAATTTTTCATATTAATATTTGGTGTTCATTCTGAATGACAAAAACTGAACGCATCATGGCGGATTGTTGCTAAAGAAATAATTGCATCATACCAATACATAATATTAACCATAATATTCGTTATATGAAACTAAGTAAGAACTTGAGAGCTATCACAACCATTTATTAAAACAAATTTCTATCCCTGATAATAAATAATTTCGGAAAAATATTGCCGGATAATAATACTGGTAAAGCATCTCACGATCAGGTTTGAGGAAATAAAAGACGCTTTTTTTCTGGTCTCAATATAGAACTCTGTATAAATAACAGTTTGTTACAAGTTACATTAATACAAATACATAAAAAAACATTTATCAACAGTATAAATCAAATTAACTATTAAACAAAGTAATTAGTACAGGATGACCGTTGCTACGCCAAAGTACTCACTCTAATAAGAGGTTCTAGTGTAATAAATCAAAATACTAAAAGCTGGAATGAAGTTGGCTATTGTCGCATTTATTGTGGTTACGTTCAGATATAAACAAATCTCATTATTATAATTAAATCTAATTCTAAATTTCTACATATTTTTGTTGTATTAATACAAAATCTTAAATCTTAAACTGAACCGCTACACTGGAATTTCAACTACACGAGTATATAAAATGAATAGGATAACGGAAATAATCACAGCATAAGTCAACCAAGACTAAGAAACACTAAAATTCTTCCCCAGAATTTTGATTTTTTAATTTTTATTTTGAAAATAACGCAATTGGTGACACCGTTTGAAGTGAATTGAGCATAGAACCGCAACCAACTTTTGGGCTCAGAGCATACGACGGAAAAGTGAACTTCTCGAGTAACGCAAAAGTTTCGGAGTATTTACCGAAACTTGAGTTGCTGGGAATAAAGTTGCGGGCTAACTTCGTGGTGAAGCTGTAGCGTCTGCCTGTCGTGGACCTGCGCAAGAGGTTCTGGTTTCTGACACGTGAAGTCCAGTAAAAAAATTTATTTCGTTTTTAAAATTATGACACTAAGAAATAACCGAGGTTTTATGCGTATTTGACTTTGAGTGTCTAAAATATTGAACAAGGACCTTTTTAAAATATCAAGGAAGACCTTTTGAGGCAGTTTTAATTAATTTATTCATATGTTAAAAATTCTGCAGTTTCTCTGAAACAGAGCGCAGAAATGTATACTAGTATGTTACCAGTTTCCACATGAATTTATTTTCTGTTGTCGCTTATCGAACGGTAATAATTAATATTAACTGAATTATTTGAAGAACATTCGAAAATAAATACGCGGAAAAACAGTTACACGGCAATACCAAGACATGAAACTTACGAGACGTGACAACTCAATAAATAACAGCCGAAAAGTATAAATTTATTTGACATAAAGATGCATAATCTATCTCAATATAATATATCATAAATCTAAATATTTTAATGTACATGTTCGTGGAGGTTTCATTTCGGCGACGCAATTCTGCGCCCTGCAATGGCGGTGTGTGTGATGACCGGACGAACATTCGGCATGAAACTCGATGTTCAATTCTTCCGGAATGTGAATCAATGAGCCCCCATTGCCTCTATTGAATAACACGGGGATTTAGAGATCTGCTACGCGAGGCCAGTGCGCCACCGTATTACAGGAGTGAGGTCAGGACGCCACCGTATTACAGGAGTGAGGCCAGGACGCCACCGTATTACAGGAGTGAGGCCAGGACGCCACCGTATTACAGGAGTGAGGCCAGGACGCCACCGTATTACAGGAGTGAGGCCAGGACGCCACCGTATTACAGGAGTGAGGNGAATTACTGGTGGAGTGAGGCCAGGACTCCGCCGTATTACTGGTGGAGTGAGGCCAGGACTCCGCCGTATTACTGGTGGAGTGAGGCCAGGACTCCGCTGTATTACTGGTGGAGTGAGGCCAGGACTCCGCCGTATTACTGGAGGAGTGAGGCCAGGAATGTGCCGTATTACTGGTGGAGTGAGGCCTGGACTCCGCTGTATTACTGGTGGAGTGAGGACAGAACTCTGACGTATTATAGGTGGAGTGAGGCCAGGATTCCGCCGAATTACTGGTGGAGTGAGGTCAGGACTCCGCATCATTACTGGTGGAGTGAGGCCAGGACTCCGATGTATTACTGGTGGAATGAGACTGGGACTTCGCCGTCCGTACTATTATTACGTTCTCATTGAACGACCAAGGTTCTTTTTTTTGCCGCATCCTATCAGAAGAAATACGACACGTGTGATCTTGCCTGCACCTGATGCTTCCGTATTACCAGAAACATTCGATATTCTCCATATATAAATATTGCGAGCTTTGTTCATCCTAATCCTATTCCAGGAGCTACAGCACGCCAGCGTAGCCTTAATTGCATGACATGAAAGCCATACTAGCCATGATAGCCACGAACTTTATGATAGACCTGATGTCCATTTTTGCCATGGTAGCCATCAAAGTCATGTAGCCATGGCAGCCGTGAAAGACTTGAATCTGTGTGGAAGTCATGCTAATTCACCCCATTTTCGAAATTTTTATCTCGATGGATTAGATGCACAAAACTAGTTTGTCATTTATCATTAAACGTGATCAGGACTAGTGAAATATTATCGTAGCAGGGAATATACGAAAAATACGATTTCTCCATGTTTTATCTGACACCTGCTTCATATGTTGCCTCAATTCACTGAGCTCAACTAATATTCGTCAATATTTATTTGTGCTCGAGAGAGTGAATGGAAATGTGAGTGCTCCTCTCGATCAGGGGATTTTTTGTCTCAGCCGCTCTTGTTCATTCAATAATAAGATGTTTTTATTGGCATTCCTTTCACTTTTCCTCATTTCGTTTAACTGCAGGGGCGTTGTCGATGTGAATAGTGACTGTTGATCATTGACAATTCCTTTTTAGCCTTTGACAGCACATGTCTATTTTAATTTAAAAATGAATAAATAAATTTGCTTAGTTCTAGCTTGGCAATTGACAACGTCGATTGAATGGAAAATTTTCAGTTTAACCTCACGCTTGTGTCCATTGAAATCGCGCCAAGAATTAAATACGCAAGTCATTTTTCAAAGCTTCATTGCGTTGTCGCTCATTTGGTCAGGTCTGGTTAATTAGCTACGATTTTTGCGGGATTCGAAAGCTAGCAAACGGCCGGTAATGATGGCTATTAGGCGTGGTCCGGTGAATTACCTCGTTTGACATCAAACAACGTTTTTCTGTTTATGGCGGTCACTAGAGTGCGCGTCTCGAATGTGGAGTTAATATCGTCACTTGATTGGTGCATTTTAGAACTGCAGGTTTTGAACTGCTGGTTTTTTGAACTGTAGATATTGAACTGCTGGTTTTGAACTGCTGGTTTTTTGAACTGTAGATATTGAACTGCTGTTTTTTTAACTGTAGATTTTGAACTGCTGCAGGTTTTAGACTGCTGGTTTTGAACTGCAGGTTTTGAACTGCATTTTTTTAACTGCTGGCTGTGAACTGCTGGCTTTGAGCTGCTGGTTTTGAACTACTGGTTTTGAACTGCAGGTTTTGAAGTGCTGGTTTTGAACTGTTGGTTTTGAACTGCTGGTTTTGAAGTGCTGGTTTTGAACTGCTGGTTTTGAACTACTGGTTTTGAACTGCAGGTTTTGAAGAGGTATTGAACTGCTGGTTTTGAACTGCAGGTTTTGAACTGCAAGTCTTGAACTGCAGGTTTTGAACTGCTGGTTTTGAACTGCAGGTTTTGAACTGCAGGTTTTGAACTGCTGGTTTTAACTTTAGCTTCACTCTTTTCGTGACGGGCTACACGATTCTGTTTCTAGGATTTGTTGGGAACTGACAATTATGCAGTGGAATCTATAGTATGCTTCTCAACATTGTTGCACTCATTTAATCATATTACATATGCAAATTCAAATTAAACGGGTTTTCCTAATCAATAAATATAATTCTCAAAACTAAGTCGAACTAATTTTTTTATAAATATTTTGTCTAAAAAATTGTTGTTTTTAAGATTCTTCACAAGTCAAAAGTTGATGGATTCTTCAACTTTTCAAGTAAACTTATAAAGTTCCAAACATCCGTAAGAACATTAAAATAAATAATACATTAGAATTACAGATGATCGAAGTAACTCCTCGCACAGATCAATATTAACGGATGGCAGTGTTCGCGATTTATCGGACAAAAATTGATCATCATTTTCATAATAGTAAACATGTAATTAAAAATGGAATGATGAATAATGATAATAGCAAACAAACTATTAACAATTGATTGAAATAAACGGTTAAACCTTTCTCTGCATGCTCCATGCGCAAATGTCGATTGAATTTCAAGATTGTTATTGCAGGAAGATTTCCAAGACAGTTACTTTAGAACTTAATTCGATCTAATTTATATGCTTTAATTCATATTTCTGGAAATTTTGTAGGATCACGCATACAGAATCCGGAACATACGAGTAATTTAAACTATTATCTCAGTATTAGGATTGCGGACAGCGCCTGCTCTAAGTGCGTCATACAGTGAATAAACTGCTTGTCGTACAATTTTATTTTTTTTTATTATTCTAAGAAAAACAAAGAAAAAAAATAAAGTTTTCTTCACGAATATTTTCGCGACCAATAGGAAATGTCTAAGTTGTTAGAGACTTGAACGAAAATAATCCGAGCTTCATTTCTTCTGACTTTGTTAACAACATCTGTCAATCTGAACTACAGTAATTTATTATATTTGATACAGTAAATATTCGAAAAATATATTCAATAATAATAATTACAATTATATATATTATAGAAAAGTAATAAAAACAACATTATATGAACAAATATTGTTTAATATTTGTTAGCAGTAATTTCAATATATAAATAATAGAATATGAATTCAAAAATATAATCATATCATTCAGTAATAATAATTACAATTATAAATATAATAGAAAAGTAATAATAACATCGTTATATGAACAATTATTGTTTATTAATTTTTAGAGGTAATTTCAATATGTAAATAATAAAATATGAATTCGAAAAAATAATTCAATAATAATAATTACAATTATAAAATAAAAGGAAAGTAATAATAACAACCTTATATGAACAAATGTTGTTTAATAATTATTAAAAGTAATTTCAATATGTAATTAATAAAATATGAATTCAAAAATAAAATTCAATAATAATAATTACAATTGAAAATATACTAGAAAGTAATAATAACAACATTATATGAACAAATATTGTTTAATAATTGTTAGAAGTAACAATACTTCTAACAATACAATAACAATAATAAAATACAAATTCATTTAATCACGCCACCCAACACCCCGCAGGTCCGCTGGTGAAGGTGCGCGTGTCTGCGGGCCACACCGCGCGTCTGCCCTGCGCTCACCAGCCGCTGTACGGCAACGACTCGACGCGCCTGGTGCTGTGGTACAGGAATGATACGTCCAGACCCTTCCTCAGGTGCTGTGGTACAGGAATGATACGTCCAGACCCTTCCTCAGGTGCTGTGGTACAGGAATGATACGTCCAGACCCTTCCTCAGGTGCTGTGGTACCAACTGGAATTCATCATTGACAACCAAGTAAAAGTTGGTGAATATTATTCAGTTCATGTTTAGAGATTTCCGAACTTTGGTCGTGAACTTCCTGGTTTTATTTATTCATGTTTTGGATACGAGCTTGTGAGGACAGGAACAATTTGGTGTAGTTTAGTATTGTTAGTGAATCTCGTGGGAAATTATTATAAATCAGTAATAACAATTATTCCATATTGGTTTATAGATTTCTGTTCCCAATGCCATAAGCACTTCCAGGTTTTATTGAACCATGTTTAAGATTCGAGGAGGAGAGGACTATATCAGCATCATAATTTAATCGTTCATAACCTCGAACAAATATTTCGTTAAAAATATACCAGCCACTTAACTGAAAAACTTTCCGTGTCACCTCACTGGTCATCGATCGGAATAACAATTACAGTGACCGCGCTTTTGGAGATTATATTGGGGGCCCCAATAGTGTTGACTGCGCTCCAATAGCTACAATTAGTCTCACAATTGACAAGACTGGGGATGCAAATCACATTTAGCTCTAATTACCAGCATATCATGCGGCTTACATCATTCAAGGGCTGCGTCTCTGAGCTGTAATGAGGGATTGTGTAGCCCTCCGTGTCAGCAAGGAAGACGGGAGCTGCTCAGCCTGACATGCAGAGCCTAGCTTCCTGCAAGGAACATTTGTGCGTGATCTATTGTGCACAAATTGGAAGCCAGCTTATACATTAATATGTCAGTGGAGGTTAATCCTTGCCAAATTTAAGTATTATAAACTTTTCAAGGAAGTATTTTACAAATATCCGAAAAATAAAATGAAGCTGAATGAGACGAATGAGGCATATAATGTTTTCCTGTTGTCAATGAATGGTAATGATTAACTGATTTAAAATATATTTCAATGGATGACTTTAAAGCGAACACGGTAATATAATAAATCAGCTAAATATGTAGGCTGCGATTCAAACATAGAAGGAATGATGCGTTTAGTAATCAAAAGAACTTAAATTGCAGAGGTAAGAAAATATATATATCCAGGAAACCTTAGATGTTCTGAACAGAAATATAAGAAAGTCAAGTCTCAGGAAGAAGATTTTTCTCGGCAGCTCTTTCTATTGAAAGGCGAACCATTTAGTTTAAAGAATTTGAAAAGTGAAACAATGTTCAAAATCTCGTTGCACATGCTACGAATGTTTAGTTGATATTCAGAAATAATTTTTCCTGGACGATGGACAAGGCTGCATACAACATTTAGCATAATTTGTGCGCGAAGTCCGACACGAATTGGACCCTTTTGCGTGTCCCTGTAATGAGGCTCCGCCTTAGAATTTCGGGGTAAAAAACTCAAGAAAAGTGAACACTTTAGAAACGTGATTAAAAATAAGTTAGGAAATATATTTATCAAAAAATTTTATTGCTCCAAACCGTCTAAAACGGTGAGTTTCAGCCACGCGATGCTACCGTAAAACACAGCCTCGCATCGGACCTAATCATGATTGATGTTCCTCATTTCCGCCTCATGAGCGATATCAATAATTGAATTCCAAATTCTGGGCGATAGAGAACCCGATAGAAATTTATGAGCAAGGTTGTCGTATCATGTCATCATGAATCATTGATGCTGCCATCACCTGATCACGCCGGGTGATGTTTTGATGCAAAGGTCAAATGAGGATTATAGTTGTTTGAACAATCTACATTTTTGTTGAAACTTTATTAATAAAAACGGTGAGTGTCAGTATGCAAGCCAATGTAATGGGAACAATAACGATATTGAAGTGAGCAACGATCAAGGCTGGACAGCATAATTTCCATATATTTTAATCGAGTGACATTAAGTTGATTGAAGTCTTAGTGGAGAGCGAGTCGTCTTGTTCAAATGTCTGTGTTATAAAGTTTACACGCAAGAGCAGGACTTGTGAGTAAACTTTATTTGTGTAATAACTTAAGAAATGAAAATTTTCTTAAGTTATCCTTCGACAAATTTCCACTCTTAATTTCATCAATTTTTGCTGGCTTTATTCCCTTATTCTATGCAGAATGTCAAACTGTCCTAACGATTTACTTGGTTCAAGTCAATCATGTCAAACTGTACTAACGGTTTTAAGCTTTCAACGGTGATTTTCATTATTTATATGATGAACAATTAATTTTTTTCATTATCTCCATTCTGAGTACATTCTTGCCATGAATTTGTGCATTACAATCAATCCTCCTCCTCGCTTTTGACAGGTGGATTTTGCTGCGAATATTTCGATATAATTACACTGTTACACAATAAAAAGTTACTCTACAAAGTTTTCTTTATACAGGTAAACGAAATTCTTAGAAATTTTACCAACACTTTTGTTGCACTTGAAGTTATTTTGAGGCTCAATTTCCGCTTCCGACTCAATAATTTACCTCAAATCCTGCCATGAGTTTAGCTTTTTAGCGACATCTACCTAATGTTTATTTTTATAGTATGAGTGTGGCCTGACAAATTACAGCTGAAAATTTCCGTGCTATCAAAAATGTATAAATCCAAATTTACTTCCAGCATGATTCTTCTTCGAGGCAAGTTTATTTATTTGTCCTTTCCTGAATTCAGTCATGACGGCCGCGAAGATAAAGAAGTTGAAGGTTCGAAGGAACAACGTCTATTATTCCAACACTACCAACACCACCACCCCGGCGACAACCTCCCTTCCAGCCTCCGAAACTTCAAATCTAAAACGCCGAATTCTGACAGCGAGATTTCATGGAGCGACGACGTCTCGGCAAGCGAGCGAATTTCCCTGGCGGAAGAAGGGCAAACTCTGGTCATCAAATACGTGCAGGAGGACGACCAAGCTGAGTACAGATGCACAACTTCAAAATATCTCCTGCAGTCACCCTGAGAATGCAGCTCACTGTTGTAGGTGAGTTCCTTCAAGCTGAGTACAGATGCACTGTACACTTCAAAATATCTTAACGGATATTTTCTAATAAAATGACATTTACTAATTACATATATTTACATTTTCTAATAAAAATACATATTATCCGTGAACGACTGTTAACCATGAACAACCGTTGGCCGTGCCAACTGTTAACGGTGCCCGACCGTTAACCGTGTACGTTCGTTGAACTTACACGCCCGTTAACCGTGATCGACCATTAACCGTTGATATCTGTTTTGCGGCCGTAAATCGTACACGACCGTTAACCGTACCTCTATTACACGACCGTTAACAGTGCACGCCCGTTAACCGTTTATATCTATTACACGGCCGTTAACCGTACATGACCATTAACCGTAACTACCTATTGCACGAATTTTAACCGTCCACGCCCGTTTGCCGTACCTTTGTAATACACTGCCGTTAACCGTGCACGACCGTTAACCGCACACGCCCGTTAACCGTACCTTCTATTACACGGCCGTTAACCGTACCCGCCCGTTACCCGTGCAGAGAGGATATTGGACGTGCGAGTGCAGGACGTGAGCGGGGGGCCCGTGGGGGGCAGCGTGGGGCCGTTCTCAGAGGGCCACCGCCTGCTGCTCACCTGCAGCGCACACTTCGGTAATGGCTAACTTGTTTATAATTGTGATAATTATTGTTAATTGTAACTTGATGTTTAGTTCATTATGATAATTACTTACGTAATGACTAACTCAATTGTTAATAATTGTGATGATTATTGTTAATTGTAACTTCATTTATTATGGATTAAAGTCGTTATTTGAGTGACGACCAACTCAATTGTTGATAATTGTGCTAATTATTGTTAATTATAACTTGATGTTCAGTTCATTTTGATCATTATTTACGTAATGATTAAAAGAACTGTACAGTCGGCACAATTGTTCGTACTTCATGCTCAAATTATTAAGATTTTTATTTGATAAATGAATAGAAATTTAGTTAATTTAATCCAGGAGAAATTTAGTTAATTTTTTCAGTATTTATTCACACAAATATTCAGCCAATACAATTGTTTTTACTGCAAACTTATTACTCAAATAAACGAGGAGATTTTTCCTTAATAACTATTGAATTTTTACGGTTGTGTGGGTCATCGTGACACAGTTTGGCGCGGTCAAAGGACATATCATTGCTACGTCCGCTCTTTGTTTGTGGTGTAAGTAAGAAATACTAAAGTGTGTCACTATTCGAATAATTTGACCCCTTCATTTTTTAGAGTGAATTAATAAAGTTATTTATTAACGACTATTAAGCAATGGTTGCATAGCGACTTATTCGCGAAACTTAAAAGCTACTTAGCAATTTTCACGAACAACTTTCAAATTTAAATATTCGAAATTGCAACTAATTTTGCTTAGTATTTCATTATAAAACCACCATCGACTTCTGCCAGTTCCCGATAGTTATCCTTGAATGGTCAGGCTCATTCGCTTTCCAAGCTAATGAACATTGAAGCAAAATGTTGCCTTAATGTTGAAACTATGCAAACTTTACAAACACTTCCAACTGCGAAGCCTCCATCAGCGTAGCCACAATCAACGCCCAACATCTGTAAATCACCTAATCTAAATCCTCTGGTATTACATCGACCGAGGATTAATATATACTCTCCGCTGAAACATTCTTATATATATGATGCCACATTATTTAATCAATGTTTAATTCAAAATTTAAATTTCAGCACAAATTTAAATCGAAATCTTAGATTTAACAGATTTTCAACACCATAAATTGATGAATTTGAATACAAGCATTAAAAATGATTCAACATTTGTAATACAAATATCTTTTTTATTAGCATTTTCAACAAATTTCAGTTTATTTAGTTTTGTCCTTCGATGAGTACATAATATTATTGAATTAGTTTACGTCATACACGTAATTCATCTAACCGTTGAACTAATGGGACTGTATTATTATTAACTAGTTAATTGAACTCAAGAAAATTGCGTTGGATCAGGTCTGTAAATGAGGGCTAGAAATTAACAAAAATATCTTCAAATATTTGCGAAACTGATGGCAAGGACGAACCCATCGTCACTTCATCAATCACGTCATGAAAGGCAAAATTTACATCCAACGATCCGACTGCATCGTCCGCATTCAGCGATGGAAACGCAGAAATGAACGTGAAATTAAAAATAAACAGAATCACAAGAATTAGTGGATTAATCACTCACGGAACACGTTATCCATTAAATGTATGAAGACAATTATGAGACATTTTGATCGGGCTTAGTTCAGATCATATTCATTATAATATTGATAATTATTGTTTACTAATATATGACATAACTTAATGACAGTTCTAGGCTAACCTGATAACTCCAAACAAATACGTACTTACTCGCAAATATTATTGGCCAACAGAGCGGGATTGTTTTCTTAGAGACGAAGATCGTCTCGTACAAGCGAGTTAGCGAGAAGAGATTTTCTTGTAGCAGATTTCTTCTCTCATTAATAAGAAGAAACTAAATACAATAGCGATAAATAAGTGTAGGTAAGATGTATAGGTAATTATTTTCCTTGATAGCAACACATAGAGGCAGACAGTAGACATAGATAAGTTGTGTTTATTATGCAATATGTAGGTCATTACAGTTACCATTATAAAATGGGGAACCTTTTGTGACGGTTATTGAATGAAAATTTTATTTGATGGTTGTAAACAATGCTGAAATGCATTTATGCAACTGTACAGTACAGAAATGCTCTTATTTTCCTCGGTGGTGGGCGGCAGTGCAGAAATGCTCTTGTTTTCCTCGGTGGTGGGCGGCTGTGCAGAAATGCTCTTATTTTCCTCGGTGGTGGGCGGCAGTGCAGAAATGCTCTTGTTTTAATGAAGAAACAAGCCTCCTGACGTCGCGGCGAAGTGACGTGCAAATGAGACGCAGAGCTAATTTGCTCGGAATGCACTTCGTGTGTCGGGACACACACCGCTGCGCACTTCGTGTGTCGGGACACACGCTGCTGTGCGCTTCGTGTGTCGGGACACACGCTGCTGTGCACTTCGTGTGTCGAGACACACGCTGCTGTGCACTTCGTGTGTCGGGACACACGCTGCTGTGCACTTCGTGTGTCGNAGGAACAGTGACGCCAACGTTCCGCAGTGGCGGGAGACAACCGTCACCGATGTGTCCATCCTCATCCTCATGTATTGTGAGCATCGAATTCATTTGTGTTTGCGACATTTTCTGTGCGCTTAACTCTGATTGAATTTCGTTTGAATAAATTATTGATCCATTCAAAGTTTTATCTCAGTGCATCACTCTCAGCCTGACATTGAATTGTTAGCATATGAAAGGCAACAAGATTTATTGTCCAAAGTTCAAATTGATCCATTTCGAAAACTTAATTGCAGGAGACAGCCGGTACAAGGCAAAATTTTTTATAGATTTCTGATGCTTGATTTATTTGATTTTTGTATAATTTTGCATTGCTTATCTCATGTTGCCTATTACTCTTCAAAGAAACATTGAAAGTACCTGAATTTCAACATTTTTCTGTGCAACCAAAAAATATTGGTCGATTCACTGGGAAAAATAATCCAATCATTATCATAGAAACAAATTCTCCGGTCTTCAATAAAACCTACTCGAAGGAACTTTCACGACATGCAATTTTTCAATGCGTTTCTGCACGCATTTTAAGTAATAGTTTTAATCCAACGTTTATACGATATTCACAATAAAAGCTTTCACCGAGGTTACTACATTTTACCCTGTGTGTTATAATCGATTTCTCAGTCGACACATACCAAATTGTCTTAGCAAAACATTCAAAATGTTTATTTCATCTATCAACATATATTCGTTACAGAGGTTTTCAAATAGATTGCTTCTTTGGCGTTTATGTTGCTTTGCCGGCTTATTGCTTTGCTCTTTCTCTAGCATTGGTGTAACGCTTTAACATTTTTTAACACTATTTACAAAATACGAAGTACATTAAAGTTGATGCTGGATTAATTAATTTCAAGTTTGTGTTGTCATCAGCGGTCCCGAAGGCGCGCCTGAGCGTGCTGGACACAGGCTCGCAGGGCCACACCGTCACGCACGCTGGTGGTGCGAGTTTGATGGTGAAGGAGGGTGGTGAAATTGTCTTCAAGTGTGCTGCTCGTAGCCGACCTCCACCATATAACATCACATTCATGATCAACGTGAGTTCCGTCACTAGTAATATATCCCATACTAGAGTTACGTCAACAAGTGAACCTAACTATACAACGTCACATTCATGATCAACGTGAGTTACGTCACTAGTGATATATCCCATACTAGAGTTACGTCAACATAGTGAACCTAACTATACAACGTCACATTCATGATCAACGTGAGTTACGTCACTAGTGATATATACCATACTAGAGTTATGTCAATATAGTGACCTTCACAACAAAAACTCATATCCATGATCAACGTGAGTTACTGTATAATTCGATAGTTAATAACGGCTCCGTGGTGGGGTATGCCTTGACTGCAAAATGATTCACTGGTTTTGCAAAATAGTATATGACTGACTTATTCAAAATTAATTATATCTTTAAAAAATAATATATGCCTTTTAGAATATAGTACATTACTTATACATCATAATGCATGGCTTTTTCATTACAATACATGGCTTCTACAACATAATACTTAAAATAAACTATACACGGCTTAAAATAAATATAATACATGGCTTATACAAAATAATACAATACTTCTACAATATTATACACGCCTTAAAATCTAGAATAAATGGGTTATACAAAATAACGCACTACTTTTACAATATTATACACGCTCTAAAAAATGCAATACATGTATTATATAATATAGAAAACAGTGTTTATTGTTCGTGGGCACGGCTCACAATCATGAAGCAGCAGCTGTGCGCTCAAGGCCAGCGGGCACTCAATATCGTTCGATGCGAGTTGCTTTCTTCCAATCCGAGTAAAAATAATTGCGCTGCCTTAAACTTTGCTTATGTTTTGAGCCGCGTTTTTTGATTCACGTGAACTACATCAAATCAGGCGGATTTTTCTTCCATTTACTTTCCGATTGCATGAAAGTTTTTTGCAATATAAGGAAGTTTAGTTAGATGAAGTTTAAATAAAGTTCAACATTAACAAGAATGATGTTAATTTCGTTGGACTGATAATGACTTTCCAGCAACTATTGCTTGAAAATTTAATTAGATATTAAATGGGTGAATTCTAATTGTGTCATGCTGGTTCATAACATTGTCGTATTTTGCCCCATCGGAGGCTAATTTACAATTTAAATCAGATTCTTTATTTAATTCAAGAATTCTTTATTGTTAAGCGGCATCTTGTCTCCTTATGAGAGGATATTTCAGAGAATGAGCAATCCGTCGGCTGTTGAAATTGGTAGCGTTAGGAAAAGAATCAAAATTAATTTTTTTTTCAGTTGTTAGGTATCCATTTCAGCGGTCAAGGAATGGATTGAAATTTAGCGTTATCGAAAACTATCATTTTATTTCATTTACCAAAATAAACTAGCCTTTTATTTTTCTCTGTAACTGATCGGGTCAGCAATCTTAAACTGAAATTTCTAAGGAGTAGAGAATTTATAGTTTCACAGCAGAAATTTGCAGAAAATAAATTACTACATAAAAACTCTATTAGATTCGTCGAGCCATAATCTATTCAATTATTATTTGAATGAAAATGATTTATTTAATTATTGCCTAAAGGTTGGCATGAAAAATTACTTCTAGTCAGGCAATTTATGAGCGGCTGTAAACTTGCTTTCTAATAGCCGTTCATTTTAATTCGAACCGATAATAAATTTTACTGCTGTACTTTAAATTGAGTTTCATGAGTAAATTTGTTGGCCTCATTAGGGTAAAAATTGTCCGACGCTCGATGATAAATACGGGTGATAAATACGGGTGATAAATACGGGTGATAAATACGGGTGATAAATACGGGTGATAAATACGGGTGATAAATAAGGGAGATAACTACGGGTGATAAATACGGGTGATAAATATGAGTGATAAATACGGGTGATGAATACGGGTGATAAACACGGGTGATAAATGCGAGTGATGAATACGGGTGATAAATACGGGTGATATATACAGGTGATAAATACATAAATACAGGAGATTAATACGGGTGATAATTACGGGCGATAAATACGGGTGATAAATACCCGTAATAAATACTGGTGATAAATATTGGTGATAAATCTGGATGATAAATTTGAGTGATAAATACCGGTGATAAATGCGGGTGATATATATACGGGCAATAAATACGGGGGATAAATACCGGTGATAAAAACCAGTGATAAATACGGGTGAATACGGGTGATAAATACCGGTGATAAATACGGGTGATAAATCTGTATGATAAATGTGGGTGATAAATAAGGGTGATAAATACGGATGATAAACACCAGGTAATCAGACCAGAGAAGTTTTCAGTGTTCTGGCATCCGTGTTGGCTGAACTAGAACTTATCATTTTTCGGCCTCGAGCAACGGCTCAATTATGGCTTTTTACGAAGTGTTGGAATTAAATCACGATGCATGAATGAATTCATCATCGCCTCGGGCAAACAGCATTAAGAATTTTTTATACCCAATTTACGCTCAGTATTTAAATTCTTTACGCTCATCACGCTCCGCACATTGAGGAATATCTTAGAATATCATGTGTGCTACCACCGGCTAATAAATGATTCGGCATGCAAATTTTAACTCCAAGTTCAGTGAAATTTTAATATTTTTTAAAGTAATGATAAACTGCAATTTCTATCAATCCTTTACTGTTTGAAAATAAGTTCTTATTTTCACAGCACGACTGATAAGTTAGAACATGCATTCAATAGTTTGGTTATCCAGCAGTTAATATACACCTCAAGTATTTACTTCCCATTATTTGGTAAACGCGATTAAATATTCGTGCTAACTGATCCGTGAGTTAATTATTTGATTAGCTCGTGTTGTTTATGAAACGGACATCTTTAATATTTTACACTGAATTCCTGACGTCTCTAAGATTATATATTCGTAGTATAATTATAAATATTTTGGCCGGAATCGCTTTCCGACAAAAGTTGCATTGCGTGCAGCATCATATGATGAAATGACTAGTTAGTCGACACTCTTCTGGTTTAAGTTAAATCATCATACGATAAATTTACTAGATGGTCCGCAGTCTCCTGCTTTAAGTTAAGTCATCGTACGATAAAATGACTAGCAGTCCTCACGTTCCTGGTTCAAGTTACATCGTCATTCGAAAAAATGACTAGTCAGTCTACGTATTGCTGTGCTCAGTTATACTGCTATACGTAAAAATCACTATCGTTAGTCATCGCCTTGTACAATTTTTCTATGTATTCAGACTATGTATGTTCAGTGCTTGGTGTGTTCAGTGGCTTGTTTCTTCTACCTTACCTCAGTTAGGCTCCATGCATTCAGCCTTTGCAAGGAAAAAAATTTCCATCCAATGCATATAGTACTCACTCATAACATTTATTTCACGTCATAAAAAACACAAGTGTAACGAGGATGTGTGATAGCTATAAGAATGTACTCATATTGAAATTACATTGTTTTATCGATCTAAGATGCACTTACGTAAAATACTTACTTCTCGTTGATGACCTTCATAGCTCGAAGTGGAAAATCTTATGTCATTTGATTACATTTCAAATTGCAGCTGGAGTGACGAGATGGAATTTGAACAGGTTTCAAACACGAATATTTAGATTAAAATCACTTGTGATGTTCTTATCCACAGATACGAATATATGTATGTAGGTGCAAAGGCAACGAAACGATAATTTTTTTACGTAAGAAAATTAAGAATATAATGATATTATATAATATAAATCGCAAAATAATTAGTTAGTTAATTACCGTATCGCGCTGTATATTTTTCTTTTCAAGTATATTAAATTGTTCAAAAAGAAGAGTTTTAGATGAAATTTTATAATTGAAGAAAAAAATTATTATCCGTAATTTTCAACTGAAAGATAAGTATATATGATAGAAAATTTAGAAATTTGTCCAGAATAATGTCACGAAATTAACAACCCTTTCAGCAATTTAGAAGTAAAAATAAAATCATTTTATTCACCGTATAGAAGGTCTCTGGCCTCCAACTGGTCTGGTCAAAAGTAAACTTCGTCAAAATATCTTTACTACTAAATTAACCCCTTCCCTCCTAGCGGTAGCATATTGTACCACATAAAATTAATTCGTAAATGAAATGTTCTCAATTGTAAAGGGCTGCGTGAAAATATGTTTGCCAAGCATTCAAGCCTTTTACCAAGACCATTCTTCACTGTTGCCAACATTTAAGATCATTGCTAACACTGCAGTGTTGCAGTGCTGGTTTTTAGAGATGTGGCAAAAAAAAAAGCTCTGTCCCAAATTGAAAAGCGCGACATGAAAAGTGAGCTATAATTATCATCAAAATAATTGTTTAGATTTTGTGGGGGTAAAATGTGATGCAACAGATACGTAACTAAAGTTTTATTTAACTTACTAAGATTTATTAAAAAAATCTCACACGATATGCTGAATTTTGTATCGTGCTATTTACGGTGTTATAACGTATCGCACCGCTAGGAGGATTCGAGTACATATACATCTTGATATATATATCATATATCAAGTATATATTTTACGGGTCTCGTTCTCTGAATGAAATCTTAGCCCATCTAATAGAAACGAGCAATGAAAATGACTTATTCTCTGAACAATCTGCTGTGTATAACCTCATTGGAGATGACTATCTGATGAACAAAACTTAGATTGAAGCAAGAACGTAGATCAACTTTGACGTAGGGCTCTCTATCGATCTGGGCTCCCGCAGAATTGAATTTGCGTAAGGAACTTATCAAATGATCCAGCCGATAATCGTTCACAAGTTAAGGTTTCTTGATTGACGAGGTGGAAAGAACAACATCGAAAGCGAATGAAGGAATAAGTTTGAAAAAGAATAGTGTCGCTTGTAACCAGTGGAGTTCTCCTGAAGCAAATTAATTAAATGCATTTCGGACTACCCCCAAGAGAACTTTGTTGAATTGTTGGTGAACGAGGTGATTATTTCGCTGTACATGAAGGATAAAATGACCGAAGGAGCAATACAGAGAAATTGGCCTGATGTGATGTGGATACATACGACCTAAGAGTAATCATTTTCATATTGCTTTGAGTGTATAATCTTTTTCTAGTAAGGTAATGTTTCGTCAAAAGTCTGCATATGTTTTAAGTGAAGCAGTTTCCATGCGATGGGGCAAGACAGACTTGATAACATCCTGAAGTGGTTGCATTGTACTGTAGTTGATATAGTTAAATCGGGCAAATATTGGAAATTGTGGACTCACGGCCTCTTATACAAAAAGAAAATTTATGTTACATCTGTAACTGAACGAAAAAAAGTTTAAACACAAAGCCATGATAAAATAATTTCGAAACGTGGGTGTAAAGGTGTAAAAGGTAACAAATATAAGCATTTAGCCCCTAAGATATGGGTAAATCGTGTAGCGCCAAAAAGTCTTTAGGTTGAGGTCCGTATGCAAATGCGAATAAAATGCTGCATATGCAGCGGGGACCTAGAAGTGCATATACGTATTGCTTTGTTCCATATCATTTGCAATGATTTCTTTCGGTGATATGGTATTTTATTTCATTAAAACGAGATGCCTGACAAAATTTGTTATTAACACAACAATTAATAAGAAACCGATAAAGTCATAATGTACTCGCATCCTCGCGGTATCATATGGTTCCAGGTCAAATCTTCTATAATATAATTAAATTGTTTTTTCACATTCTTAAACAATTTAAATATGTCTTAAGGACTATATAATGTCGATTTCGAGTCAATCCAAAAACTTTTTTTTCCTTGGAGGGAATGGATTAAAGTAGTTCAATATTACTTTTACATCAATAACTAAAAATAAAATCATTATTATAAATTAGAAAAATGATCAAATTTATTTATTCAGTGAGAAATAGGAACAGTGAACATGTAACAAACATTAATAAAAAATGTATAATTCTGAAAACCGCATCTACGTTCGGATACACAAAATAATTGAAAATGTGAAAATGAATACAAAAAAATAGCTCTAAGAAATTTAAGTAATTACCAACAAATAATTAATTTTTTCCAGCTTATGCCAAAAAGAAAATGCTCATCGTCCACAAAAACAATTATCTGGTCATTCCCCTTCCCCACCCCACAGTAAAAATTGCTTTGTTCAGCTTTTAAATAACGTAATATCTTTTGATAATTTGTATATTGAGATAATTTAATGCTTGTGAATAATATAGGTTATTTAAATAACAACCTCATGCATCCGCGACTCAGGGCAAAGTGTCAGGGAACACCCGCGGCGCTCGGGACACTCTGCGCCTGAGCTCCGTGACGAGACGGGACGCTGGCCTCTACACCTGCCTGGCGTCCAACACCGAGGGGGACGGTCACTCCAACGCCATCATGCTGCGCGTTACTTGTGAGTCTTAACTTGTGAGTCTTGCTTCATCCATATGGCTCAGTCACTCCAACGCCATCATGCTGCGCATTACTTGTGAGTCTTTCTTCATCATATGGCTCAGTCACTCCAACGTCTTCATGCTGCGCGTTACTTGTGAGTCTTTCGCGTTACTTTTGCTGCGCGTTACTTTTGAAAAAGTCTGTACAACATTTATTTTGCTCCTTGATTCTTATGTACTCCTGCGTGGTAAGCAAATAGCGAAACGTAGAGCGTCTGTATTGATCTAACAGCACTCTACAGTTACGACAACTGCTTGGCTGCAGCCGCGTTGACTGATGTAGCTACTTACCGTCAATGAAAAAATTACAAAATTTAATAGTCTTCTCAAAGGCAATAACCTCTGGTCGGTATCCAAATTCAGATGGACGACCGAACCTCGTGATGTCAATGAAAAAATGATAAAATTTAATAGTCTTCGCAAAGGCAATAGCCTCTGGTCGGTATCCAAATTCAGCCGAACCTCGCTGATTACCTATTGAGCTGCGTGTGGCAACGGTCAGGAATGCAGCTCGAATTTGTGAGCGGGGTCATGGTTTCTATAATGATGTTGGTAGTTGAATTATGTAACGCATAGTTTAATATGTGATATCTCATGGGATCTTATAGGATAAGCTTGACTCTTTATGCTAGATATTGTAAAAAATAACTAGGAGCACCAGTGAGTGTTCTGTTGCTAGAATGTTTTCTGGTCTCTAAGGCTATGAAATTTTTGTCATTTTCTCACTTCAAATAGCATAATTGACCGAAAATGTGTAGATTTTCATTACTTATTGTGACTACTAAAATACCTTCAAATCTCTAAACCAATTACTGGGCTAAAATAAAATTTGTTATTTCTATTCCTTTTCATGGCTGATCTCGGCTAAGAAATTTTTTCATCTCAATTACTGATCGTATCTATGAGTTTTTGTGGCCATTGTTGACCTCTTAGGTGATGAATTGATTTTTCTCAGGTTAGGCCTTCAGTTACATTAGGTACGATCAATAATATTGCGGAAGAAACATATTTTTTTACTCATAAAGAATAACACTAACCAAAGGTTTTCGAGGCTTTCGTGTGAAAAGCAAGCCTGATTCCATATATTTCGTTATTATTTGAATTTATTAGTTACTGCTTGAGCAGTTTATTTCTTCCCGATCTATCAAAATTCTCTTTTTGCCAATTAGTACATTAAAAAATTAGCGTTGCATCAATGTATTAATGTTTGACCAGTACGATTATAAATTCATGTAGAACTATGGTTCTCTATTATTGTTGGGCATGCAAATTCCAAGAAACTTGTCAAGCGAAGAAGTTGCACACTCGTAATTTGGAACAATTGTCGTACTAAAGTTTGCGTGAACCTCGAACAGGTGAAACTGCTTAGTTAGTTCCATCGTTCAATGAATCAATAATCTTTCACGCCTATAGAACGCAACTCCTTTAAATGGAAGTTTGCCGTGCAAAGAAATCAGTTCGCAGGATAATTGTGCATTCCAGAACTGCAATTAAAATAAATGACAGAACTTACTCGGTTGCTGTCTCGGCACGGCATTTACAAGAGCTACTGTTCCAAACGGATACTATTTACAGGTTGAGTGCTAAGTATTCTGCGTATAACTAAATAATCTTCCTTTCATTTAAATAATATGCGTTCATAAATTACTTTTTAAAGACAACACTTCTACAGAGGCCAGTGTCTCCTATGTTACACATGTGCAAAGAATTTCTTATTTTATTTTTTATTAAAAATTCGAAAACTTTTTTTTTAATATTTATATATAAAAAAAATTTCGATTTTTTAATATTAAAATAAATAATGTTTAAAAATATTTTAATGATTGATTCTGTCCATTGATTCATGCATTGTCTCCGACTTTACGCAAGTGTGTAAAATTTCCGATCAATTGGACAGTTAGAAGTGTGTTAAATAATAATTATATAAGATTTGAAGCAGACCAACAAACTATAGAAGTAAAGTTAAAGAGAAGTGTTGTCAAAATACGCGTAATGAATACATAATTCAGTAGCTATGAAATTAAAGCGTCTTATTTCTTAGAAATTAAAGCGAACTTGAGCGGATGTTTGGGAAAATAAAGGCACGACAATACTTTCTTCCATTATCTTGTCTTAAATTTAAATAAATAAATTTTTTTATTGCCTATTATACATCATAAGAGTACACAAGTAAAAACTTTATGCAATTTGTTTTATACACGTTATGAGACTAGAATAATAATGCTATGAGCTGGAAAGAAGGTACTCCCAAAATATGAAATTAGATTGATTAATAGCGAAAAGAACTGAACTGTTAAATTCTAGGCCACTTTTGTAACTAAAACAAAAATGTAAATTATTATATTTGGAATTCGGAGTATCCTGAATTGTACTGACTAACTATAATTTTAGAAGCTAGAAAATCACGATTTAGCAAAATCTGCCATCAATGACGTTAACTGAACAAATGGAATCACTCAAGTATGAAACTCCAAAGAGACACTTTTAATTTAAATAAAGCAAACTATTGAAAAAAAATATGTGTCGGCCATTCATTTGCATTTGATATTTCACATCTACCAACCAAACAAAACAACAGGAAAAGCTAACTTCTTATGAAACTAAAATGATACCATCATTAAAAGTTTATTTCTTACTACAAGCCTGTAAAACAATATCTTCGCTAACAAAGAAATTATGGCACCTGTAGAAATAAAAATTTTTATAAAATTTTCACTAATGATAAAAATTTGTATAAAATAATCACTAACGAACCCCAACATGTCCCCTTCTGGCTGCAGACCGGCCGTACTGCAGTGACGGCCACTAATAAACATGCCACATGTCCCTCCGTGGTCTGCAGACCGGCCGTACTGCAGTGACGGCCACTATGGTCGCCAGCAACACGTCCGTGACGCTGACGTGCGACGTGCAGGCGCAGCCCCAGCCCACCTCGTACGCGTGGGTCTACGGGGACTCGTCAGACACTAGGTGGGATGTGAATTATATTCATTATATTTATTATACCTAGTTATTTTATATTATAAGTTAAATTTACTCAATAAAATCGTTCACGTATTCCAGAGAGTACGGTTATATTCACTACTATAATATATTTACGGTTATTTGCTTACTTTATATCATATGTTAATTTTACTCAATAACATCGTTCTCATATTCCCGAGAGTGCTGTTTAAAGGGGCCTGCTACTGTAATGTTAAATCGTGCGAAATAAATCTAGGTTTTAAAATTATATTCATTTAATTTATAACATCATTTTCATATTCCAGAAAATGCTATTCAACAAGGCATACTCGAGTAATGTCACGCACCCATGGGGTACGTGACCATGGGTACGTGACGATGGGCATAACGAGTCACGCATAACGTGAAAGTTCAGTTTTGTCCTGAACAATCTACATTCAGTGAGCCCCGCAAAAAAAGTATAATAAAATGAAAAGGTTACTCTCTCCATTATGTTTTAATGAGATATCTAAAGCCATTTAGCTTTTAATGCGATATCTAAAGCCATTTAGCTTTTAATGCGATATCTAAAGCCATTTAGCTTTTAATGCGATATCTAAAGCCATTTAGCTTTGAAATTAAATGTTGTATTATCCATCCTGCTGTGTAAGCGCATTACCGGCGTTGTATAAACTCTCCGGCGGGGGTGAAATGACTTAATTATACAAGAGAGCAAGAGAGACATCTTGTGGCGCACCCTTAATCTTGTGGTGGACCCTTAATCTTGTGGTGGACCTTAAGATTAATCTTGCATTTGTCCTAAGGTCTTTGATGATGTATCAGGCGCGCCATCTGTTGTGAGCGCGAGTAAATGTTTTCGTCAGACCTCCATTAATGATATTATTTACTGAATGCTAGGTCATTTGCAACGAATTATTGTAGAGAATGTGTGTTCAATTTATGCTCTCCTGACTTTTGGAGTGTCTAGGAGTGTCTGCATGTATATTTTTTGGCCAGGTTAACGCTCAGGATTACGATTAAATTATGTACATATGGAAATCATAGGCTCTTAACTGGAAATAGCATCCTCTAAAAATTTAAATAACGTATTGGGCATAGGAATCTTAACTCACTCTCGTCCTAGGTAGTTAAAATCGATATGATTCAACAGTAAGGATGGAATCACTCTCATTATTTATGTTCAATATTTCCAGTCATGTTCAATATTTCAATTAATGTTCAGTGTTTAGTCGAGATTTCGTTTGCAAATATTTAATCTTTTACACTGGAGGCCAGAGAGTTCTTCATTAAGTTGTCGTGTGAGAAGTCGTAGGATGATCACCTTAATATTTTTTTAATTATTTTTCTTCATTAGTTTTCTTAAGAAGCGCATAAATAAATGATTGACTATTTACTACCCCAAAACAAAATCAAAACTCAATAACTCATCGTTGATCTCACTTCTGTCTGGGAATAGGTTTTTCTTTTTACCTTCTACAACACTGGAAACCTGATCACAATTTCCATAGCAATTTTCGTATGAACATGTGATCGGTTGTGTGCTATGTATGAACTCTAATTGTGTAAGATAAGCTTCTGCTGCGTTTCATGTTCTTAGCCACAGTATCGTTTGAAGGTATTGTAAAAATAATGAAATAATATTTTTCTCATTTGGGTATGAAGGTCCGGTAGTCGGCTTTGCGATAGAGTGTCTGGATTTCCTTGACTTGGTTTTGTTCATGGGATTTAAACTAAACAAAACAGCTCAATCAACTGGTTGAAAATAATAGCCTTTTGAAAACCCAGCTCCACGTCCACTTAATTTTTTAGCATGTGGAAATGTTTTTTATGACCACGTGCACTACTATTTCCACCTCGCTTTCAAACTTCTTAAATGTGGCACCAGACTTCACGATAATTCCCTAATCAAAGAATCATCAAATTAACTACTTTTATGACTTCATATCTTGACCTTTTCAAAACAGTCGCTGTGGTCCACAACCACACCGAAGTTGCCTCTACTATAAATACCATTACAAATGTTTTAGGTTAATATCCTAATAATAATCCTATCGTCTATCAGATACATTAATACCATTACCGGCCGTAACTACCAAAAAAGGGACGAGTTTGCACCTGATCAAGTAACCAATCATTCGTCACAGGTAGCTTTTCAAGCTACTAGTCCGCTACGAATACTTGACTACTCAACACTACGCATATACTACGTGTACTTAGGTCGCTGTTTGCATTTGGGCAAAAGTGTATTCAGGCCACTACTTGTGCATTGGCCGCTATACATGAATAGAGGCCGCTACTTGTACTTAGACAAGTTTTGATTGTGCGGCAGCCATTTGGGCCTTTTAGCGCATTTTCTCATATAAGGAAAAAATGCCCTATTGTGCTCGTCTGTCCGTCCGCGACTTCACGTTTTCGTCGATTTTGAGAAAATGCGCTCTCTGTCCCTCACTGCAGTGAGTACTGAGTTATATTTTTTAACAGTTTATCAAGGCCCGGGAGCGGGCCACTGGCCGAGCAGGCCCCGTCTCTGGGTTCCGGTAAGACCCTCACGCTGCTGCCTGGTCCAGCCTCCTCGCAGGTCGCCTGCTTCGCCAGGAACGCGCTGGGACACAGCCAAGTGCCGTGTCTGTACTCACTCACTGTCGTCGGTGAGTAATGAATAAAACATCGTTTCATTCACTCATAGGGAATAAAACTTTATCTATTTAATTTTTCGTCGTCTATTCACTGATTTCCGTCTGTGATGAATATGAATAAAATCCACTCATTCACTTATTAGGAATAGAACGCCAGCTATTCAATTATTCAACATTTACTAACTCACTGTCGTCGGTGAGTAGTATGGATAGAACATCTACTCCTTCATTCACGGGGAATAAAACGTCATCTATTCAATTATTCATCTTCTATCCACTCACTGTTGTCAGCGAGTGGCAAAAGAAGAAGCAGATTTTTGCCTCTCGTACCAGCGAGCTGTCGTATAGCTAGGCGAGGAACTATATACCTGAATAGCACTTTTGTGAGTAATCGGTGAAATTTGCGTCGTATTTTTTGTATTCAGTTAGCATTCGGTTAGAAATTTGACATCGAGCAGACAGCATAAAATGGAATTTGGTTCTGCATCAAATTGTGTGTGTAAATTCTCCTAATTTCGCCGTTTACATCAATAATGTTGTATAAATTTCACTTATTTATTCCTGTGTAAGAAACTGCTGAACGCTAATCTAAGACTGATTTAAATGGTTTAAGGCACGCTCTGCCTGATTGCACATTTACATTTACTCACAAACTATTCATAATATTTGCTATTTTCAAGGGACCAAAGAGTTATTAATATCAAAGTGGTTTTTAAGGATCCTGTTTTTCACATATATTTCGAATGACCGATTTAGTCCCAAATGTTATTTGGGAACAGCAAGATTTATAATAAAGTTTAGTTTCTGAGTTAGAAATAGTTTCAACCAAAACATTCCTATTAATGATATAAAATACAATTCTAAACTAATTCATTACAAATTATTCTTCTCAACTGCTTGCAAGTTTCACATAAGGATTTAAACATCTAGTACTCAAAAAATTTCTAAAATTGAGATCTGCACAGATAATTGTAAAATTTTGTTGAAAATCTGTAGACACAAAATTAATTTTCAGAATAACAACAATTTTAAAATCCCATCACCGCAAGTAGATTTTTTGTTAGAAGCCGTATTTTTATCCCGTAACATTTGGCAGACTCTGTGTTGATAGAAACGAATAGCACAGAATAATGGATATTAATGCTTAGGTTGACATCCCTCGATCCGTATCCTTAGATCCTCCGCCGCCACCAAAGGACTGCGTGGTGCAAGTGAAAAGTCCTACCAGGCTGGAAATATCGTGCAATCAGGTCCTGTCGGGCAGCTCATCCACACCGGATTACAACTCCAGCTCCCTCAGCCATCCTCCTGAAAGCCAACTGACATTTGCTCATGCCGCCAAAGATCTCCAACTGAACGATGCCAAGAGTAACAAATCTGATGCAAGAAACCCCAGCGAAATCGGCACGAGTGTCGAGCCGAGCCAAGACGTGACCAAACTGGGCCAAGACGTGGCCAAGCCGGGCCAAGACGTGGTCAAGCCGGGCCAAGACGTGGCCAAGCCGGGACAAGACGTGGCTTTGGCACCGTCGCCGGGACAACTCGGCTTCGTCAGGTCATCGGAAGTCAGACCAGTTACAAAGCTGGAGGTGAGATAATGTACTCCGATCATTACGAGATTATTTCGCTAGCATATTTCTGGACACGGTATTGCCGGGTCCATGAGCTAATTAACATGGGAAACGAGAGAAGAATTTCATTAATAAATTGTTTAATTAGTTAGGCAGAAAAGTTTGCCGATAATGAATGAATTATATTTTGTGCTATGCATACCTAATAAATTACTACGTTTCTGCAAGCTGATACTGAAGCACACATCATCGATGATTGAATTTCGAATTTATCCAAGTCAACGCATTCTAAAAATCGATACTAGTAAACCTAGCTGAATGAATATATTGGATAAAAAATTACTTAGTATCGATATAAAATTAATAATTCGGCACTCGATACTCACTTCATTTAAAGGAAGGCTTAAATGTATTATATTGGGTTAAATTTTCATTTTAATGGTTGCTAAAAAATCTATGATTATGTCCAGGTGTGGAACGCAATGGGGGACTTGCTAGTTAACATTTCATCAAAGACTCCCGAGTTCTCCGTGAGAGGTCTGCCGCCGGCATCGAACTTGACCCTCAGACTGTACACTTCATCCAAAGACATTTCATCGACTCCCGTGGTGCTCCAAGCCACGACCTTAGAGCTGCCGTCTTCACGGTCAAGAGGTAAATAGATAATAAATAACGGCTATGTATATCACATAGGAACATCCAAGCCAGGACTTTGGCGCTGCTGTCTTCACGGTCAACAGGTAAATAGATAATAAAAATTAATAACGGCCATGTATATCATCTAAGTTTCGTCCAAGCCAAGACTTTGGCGCTGCTGTTTAACGGCCAAGAAATAAATAGAAAACGGCCACGTAGACAGTGCAAGGTCCGTCACATGATGGGTGATTGAGTCGAAGGAAATATCATATTCATTTTGGTATTCATTGTGATATTCATTGTGATATTTATTGTGATATTCATTGTGATATTCATTGTAATATTCGTTGTGATATTCATTGTGATGAAGGCATGTACATTGTGTTCTAGCACTCGCGCTTTAGATTTTATTTAATTTGTCTTCGATTTCAGAACAAAAGGCTCTCCTGTTGTAATGTCTCAGTAATTTATTTTATGGCTTAACTTTGTGAACGAGGCGTGAAAGAAAATCGCTTCTATTTTTTCACTGTAACAAGTTGTTTGATATTTCATGAGATTAGTTCTGGTTTTCATGAGCGTAAATTGCAGATGCATTTTTCAATGAAAAATACACACGTACCTGCTCTCAGACGAGTCAAAATTGTTCAAAAGCTATTCGATTTACCAGCACCGAGCGTTTTTTTTCAGTTGAAGGCTGAAAAAAGCGTCCGAGCTCAAGTTTGTTTTGCTTATTCAAAGAAACTAAGTTGCGGTGAAATTCCACCATATTTCTCTTACAACGTGGAGTTTGAGGCGAGCTTTTACAGAATACGTTATGCTGGAGTTTGTAAGTGATGCCGCCTTCAAGGAACCGTGGGCGGCCAGCTACGAAAAAGCTGTAAGGCTTACGAAAAGAATTGATTCTGTAGAGATACTGATGCAAAAATATCCGGGCTTCTGAAAGTGGCCAGATCGGGTCTTCTGTTTTTTTTTTTGGTGTGTTCGTTGCAGGGTTGTTGCCTGCAGCAGTTTTGTAAGTGGCTTTCTGTTGGAATGCGGCTGGAAAACAGAGAGAATTGATTTCTGTTTTCCTGTTATTTGCTGAGACAGATTGGACCTGCTATTTGGGGCTGTGTTATTTCTAGGTTTTTATTTTTTCAGTGATTGTGGGAGCATAAAATATTCCAAAAGTGAGTTGAATAGAAAAATTTCGTGTTAAATTATTTGGTAGGCATGAAAATAATGCCATTGACTCTGGCGAGAAAATTTTCCTTTCGAATCAGTACGTAAATTTGGAGAAGAAATATTTCTTATTAGTTGAAAAATTTAAATGGATTTATCTAACACGTCTAATGAATTGTTTTCACAGCGAAAAACAATCGTCGCTGCGAGCGATTTTCATTTGTTTTATTAGAAACTGAAGACTTCAAATAAATCGATGAGTTTATTAGAATTGAAGGCTCTATGATGTTTACGTATATCGTCTCATTTTATTTATATAGCAATTTTATAGACGCATGGTGAAGAGAAGGCTCAGACACCCAGGCGCCATTGTGGCGTTATAGTACCCGTAAATGCTGCAAAAAAAGTTCTAACGAAGGGTAATTCTTCAGGTCGTTGTTAAGGTTAAATAAAAAATCGCATCACAAAGATAAAAATATGGCCCATTAAGTGAATAATTTCATGACATGATCATCATGAATACTTCCTGCTTCTGATAGTCATCTATATTAACATACATTATATATTATTATGTATATTATTATTATATTCTATTCTATAATAATATATTGATATAGTTTTATTGTTCATAATAATAATGCATTAAATATTTTTTGCGCATTTTCTCATTTATGAAAAAAGGCACCATTGTGCTCGTCATGTCCGCCCGTCCATCCGTCTGTCTGTGACTTCACGGACGGACGGACGAGAAGATGCGCTCTCTGTCACTAACTGCAGTGAGTACTGAGTTATACTTTTTATTATTTGTTAGAGAAGCTAGCTAAACTTTTGCTCATAGATTTATAGATTTTAACCTCTGAGATTTGGAAAACATTTATTGCATGATTTCGTCTTCTTTTGTATGAGTGGTCAAACTAAATTCAAGTTCAACCAAAGCGATCCCCAATTGAGTTTATTTATTGAGTTTAATCTAGGACGCATCGAAATTTAAATGCACATTAATTGGCTACTTTAAATTCAATTATATTTTTGCGAATCATAGAGGAATCTAGAATGTTGAAGCCCTGTTTTACAATTTATACTATGGATTTCACTAACAAATCTAAAATTTCAGATCGATGTCCACGTTGTCTTGGCAATATCCATACACGATGGATACGGTGAATATGCGATAGAATAATAACCCTCTACTTATTTCCAATATTTGGGTTCTGAGCCAACAATGTGACATTTCGAAATTGGAAATATTTTTTTAACACGTTAGAAGCAGTACGACCAAACGGTGGGTTGCTGGTAAATTCCTAAATTTATTTCTTTTAAACATAATTTTTCTTTAAATAGCCGGAAAAAATATGATGCCGCACTTCTTTAAAACTAAAAAAACGAAAAAATTAAAATTTATTTTTTTTTACAAGGAACTGTACAAATTTACTTGTAAATATTGAATAAAAAGCCTTTTTTTGTCCGCGGACTTGGGCGCTTTTAGGCCATCTGGCAACAGTTGTGGGTCGTGCTGCACTTAACGAGTTAAATTGTAGTTTCACCTGCTATATAGGCCATTTTTCTCCTTCACTGGCATTACTAATCGGAATGCCAGTGAATCTCTATTCCTAATCTTTCCTAACTTCTTTGCTTGATCGCTTTCATCGGAGCAAAAATAATGCGATCCGAAATGCTCTGTTCTTAAATCAGGTTGACAACCAGCTGTTCTTAAATCCCGTTATGTAGAGCCAAAAATCCAAAATACATATCAGTACTGTAAACAAAATAATTCACTATTTCTCTTTAAAACTTTGCGTTAATGTCTTAAAATCAACATACGATGGCAGTATCATTTGGGTGCATACCCGCAAAGCAAACGTGGATTGAATTTTTGACATAAAATAAATTATTTTTAGGTAGGCACGTAGGTTTCATTAAAGGTCACTTCTAAAATCGATGCCTTCGAGTTTTATTGATTGAAAATAGCGTGAAAATATATTGAATTTTCAAGGTTCACTGACTCTGTAATTCAAAGCAAAAAGTTGTAAAGAAAAATATTCCAGCAAAAAAAAAACGATATCTCATCAACCGTGGAGCGGCTCCCATGTATCACTTATTCGCCACAGAAGAACAATATTCTCGTTGTATACCAAGTGCCTACACATTGCGAAGGCAGTAATACGGTGAAGGATGCGTAATTAAATCTTGTTTTCAAATGTGTTTTTACAAATTAGGCGAAAAAACAAGTGAAACCATCCACATCAGGCATCACTATATAGCGCTGAGCGCATAATGTGGTTAAGGGGGGTGGCCCAGTGGTTTCAGTTCAGAGTACCAAGATTGGCGCAGAGAGGCGTGGGTTCGATCCCAGCTCTGTGCGCCAGTTTCTGGTCAGAATCGGCGAGGAGGCCGGGCGGTTAAGCACAGCAGAATTGTAGTAGTGAGTTGCGTGTACGAGACCGCAACAAGCTGTGAATGTTCTGCGATGTTAGGAATCGGCGACAGGCCTACGGCCTAATAAACGCTCAAACCGCTACAATTATGATAATTTGATAAGTTTATGCGCCAGGCAGCGCTGTTGGCCAGCATAGTGCAAAGTTCACGACCACGTGTCGTCTGCTTCCGACTTTGCTTCTATTATCTCATTATCTATTAAATTTTTAAACCATTGGAAATTCGTTTAAATTGAATTCAAACGATTCAAATTATAGCTATACAGTATTTTATGATAAAATACCGTTTAATTGTTTCGAACTCAAATTGGATACAGCTTCTTTTACGGAAATTGAAGTTCCGCTGCATTCTTTTGAACGACAAATTTAAAGGATCCTGCAAATTAAAATGGAAAGAGGAACCAATTGCTACCTTTCATTCTAAAACATTCCTTTCAAAAATGTAAGCTCCTATTGAAAATTCGCTCGTCAGATGTGCTACACTAAAAAATATATATGAGCCTACGGAAGCACATGTGCGAGGTCAACATAGTTAAACATTCTCGACGAGGTCAACATAGTTAAACATTCTCGACGAGGTCA